>NC_035436.2:76519876-76819876 GCF_002127325.2 Helianthus annuus | reverse complement strand
ATAATTTAGATACAAGTGTGGTGTTTGTAGTAAGCTAGAGAGTGAAAGTGTACGAGAGTGTTGGTGAAAGATTGTGTGCCTTAAACTGATCCGCCCCCCATCTATTTATAGTAAAGATAAACTAACTAACTATCCTCTAAAACCGGGATCCAACGAATATTCCTCAGTCGAACGTTGTAGACCCAGTCTTTCGGGTTCAACGTCTCTCCCTTAACAGACACGCCCGAGTCTTGAGGAGAAGAAGTCCAATTGACCGTTAGCAAGTTCCAGCCTCTAACCTGCACGTGATTAATTTTGATATACCTAGGGATATTATCCAGGATGTTAGCAATATCCCCGTCCAGTATCCTGATCACAAATAAACAATCATAATCAGAATATTAGTCAAGATATACGTTCAGAAAATGGCCCATAACAATTGTCCCCAAAATATATCTGTTGGTATACCAACTCCAACGGATATATTTTAAGATTTATTCCGTGCATCGAGGCAATTAAATCAGAATGACGCTTGAAGTGACATTGTGCAACTTCCAACACGTTTTTCACTCAATGGCTATCCATTTAGCCCCTATATCTTCTCTTTTTCTTGTTGATATACCATCATCTCTCTCGGAATTCTCAGGTACTTCTCTCTTTTTATCTCTTAACTTTTTCTCGTTCAAATTTCCCGATGGCCACCAGAACACGTTCCCACTCCGGCGAGTCCACATCGTCGTTTGTCAACCAGAACCTGCTGAAAAACCCCGAGAAGGAGGTGTGCTCCTTCGATAACGCAGATATCAACGCGTTAAGAACCTCTGGTGCTTTCTCCGACACAGCGATTATCCGTCCATTCGACCGGAGCATTCGTTCCGACGTATGTTCCGAGGAGTGGATCTGCTTCTCATCATATCCTTTTTCTCTTGGTCTCCGATATCCATTCCCGGAATTCATTATGGAGTTCTTTCGAATTACCGGTCTCTGTTTCGCCCAGACGATACCTATGGTCTGGAGAGTGCTGATTATGCTTAACCAAATCAAAACCCTTCATGTTCCCGATCTCTGTATCGAAGACCTTCCACTTGCTTACCGCCTCCGATCTCACGGCAATAGTCGCTTTTTGCTTTTCTCAACCTCTAGCAACCCCCTCATCCTCAAAGCTTCAAAAAACGAGGATGGGTGGCAACGTAAATTCTTCTTTGTTAGACGGGATTCCATTCCCGAAGGCAAAAGCCTTCCGGTGAAATGGTTGACCTCCGGTAGGGTTTAGGGTTTTTAGATATCCCCAAACATATCCTGGTGATGTATCCTGTGCTAATATCCTGATTTCTCCCTTTTGCAGCAAACCTCAAAGAGTTAGCTCCTCCTTTTAAAGAATCTCAAGAACGAATTAACCGGATCTACCAGTTGCCTGATTGTGACAGATCCTTTTCACAGCATCTTCCAAGTTCAAGCCAGTACTCCTCGTCAGACATGTCTGGTAAGAATCTCACATATTTTGCACATTTATTAATATTAAAGTAAGAGACAATAGTAGAGTTTTAGATATTTTCCCTGTTTAGCAGCACCAGTCAAAGCTCCAGAGGTCTTTGATCTCGACGAATTGGATAGTTATCCCATTCCTGTCCAAGTGAAGAAAGAACCCAACAAACCTGCTTCTACCTCCAAACCAGCATCCGGCCCTAAACCGGCAGTTGTTCCTAAGCCTTCTCCTGCTATAAGCCACGTGCGTCAAGTTCCCGAAAAAGAAAGGAGACTGACTCTCCAGCCTCGTCTAAAACCTTCCCCTTTGAAAACCACGGGTTTGTTGAATCTAGTGGCTTCATGACTGGCTTTCGTAATCAGGTTCGTATCCTTAACCTATATCCTGCAGCATATACTGGTTGTTTTACATATATATATTGATACCTGTGCTTTCGGTTGTAGGGTCTGGAACGTCTCATGTTCCTTTATGAGGATGCTTGTAGGCTGAACAAGATGCTGGAGATCAAGCTTAAGAAAGCTGAAGAAACCATTGCTGACCAAGGGATGATCGCCAAGGCACAATCTCAGCATTATGAAGACAAATTCAAGGCCGTGACCCAAGAAGCCAAAGCTGCTATCAACAAGGCCAACGAAGATGCCCAAGCCAAGATGGACGCCGCCCAACTCCAATATGAGCAGGATAAGACTTCCTACCGAGAAGGTCTCAAGGGGTCAGTTGTAATCTCCCTCCTACAAGCCAGATTAAAGATGGCTTATGAAGCCAAAACCTTGGGCTTTGAATGCCCTTCATGGGATGTGAAGGCTTGGGAGGCAAAACTGAGAGACCTCGGGGGAAGTCCTGTTGAGTATCCTGCCAAGCTTGCAGGTGAAGAGCCTTCCAAGGCAGCGGAGGAAGCGGCGGATGCTGAGAAGAATCCTGGGGGTGATGCTGGAGCAGGTGCTGATGGAGCAGTGGCTGAAGAGGGTGCTGCCCCTTGAAAGCAGCGAAGTGGGCGATGATGGATGTTTATGCCGATGCTGGAGCCCACTTTTTTAAACTTGATGGTTATGGTTTGTAATCCCCGAACAATTTCCTTTTCCTGTTTTAGAACAATCTACTTTCCTGCATTAAGACAATATAATGGCCAAAGGTGGATGGGTCCTGGGTTTCAGGACGAAGCCCTTGGTCATTAATCAGTATGGTATATTTTAAACATTATAACAGTTGACGGCGGATGGGTCTCGGTTTGAGACGAAGCCTTCGATCTGTTAAGTAAATCTAATTTAGGAAACTATTGTGCTTTTGGTGGATGGGCCTTAGTTTAAGGTGAAACCAGAAGCACAACTTTTGACATGTTGATAATATAACCTACCTTTGACTTACTTGCCTTTGTCAATACTTTAGTTTCCCATTATATACTGTTTTGATATCAACTAGTGTAATCATTCAAATACCTCAATCCATATTTTAGCAATATTTTGTAAAAACAAACTTTGGCAAATAGATCTTCTCAAAATCCCCATATCTTGGATAGAGTTTCAAAATAATTTGTTCTTTGTAAAACCTCGAATAGTTTAAAGTGTTTAAAGGAATAAAATGGTCTACTTAGCTTTTATAAACAAATTCCATTTTGATTTTGTACTTAAGTCCTTGTAACTCCAAATATTCCAAACAGATATCCCGTATTTTATCCTGGGAATATATTCTGGGAATATATTCTGAGAATATATTCTGGGGATATATCCTGAGGATATATCTTGAAGATATATCCTAGTCAGGATGATTAAACTTCCGACATGGTTTCAAAAGCTCAATCAAATTGCGTAGGATTCTCAAAGGAAAGATCATACCAGGATTAGAGTATAAGCCTAGTTTCAAACTTCAATCCTTTTTGCAATTCCTTGTACCAAGATGTCCCCAGTCCTTGCATGCTTGGTCCAAACTTGACTCTTAGTGCCTTACATAATTGCCTTAGGAGAAATGTCCCCTGTGTACAAAATCTTTCAATACTTAGAAAAACTTACTTAGACTGCATAGACAGTTCTTGTGTTATTGGGGTAAAATCCGAAAACATCCTGGAGATAATTCCTTAGTATCCTGGGGATAATCCCAAATTTTCATGCGCTACAGGCGGGAGTGTATAAACTCCAATACTTAGAAAGGTGAAAACCTTTAAACCTTAGAGAGTATGAAAATACCCTTCCGTGAGAGAGGGTGATGAATCCTCATATACCTTTAGAATTCAGGATATAGCCAACAGTAACGAAATTGTCAGCCACTTTTACATGAACTGGTCCCGCCACCTTGAACAATTCCCGAACAACTTGCGCTCCAGGCAGGGTGTTTAAACCCAATTCGGATGAAAGGTGAATACCTTTAAACCTATGAAGGGATCAGGATCCCTTATACGTGAGAGAGGGGGCCAATCCTCTAATCTTTCGAGACATCCTGAGTGTGCATCCTGAAACTATATCCCGAAGCATATACTGCAAAACATTCCAAAACTAAGGTGGGTGTTAGCTTGGCTAACACCCCTCCGATGCTTAAGTTAGTATTGGGTTCAAACAAAATAAAGTATATTCAAAAGAGATAGAATTCATACCATCTTGAGTTAGAAATTAAATTCTAAACTCACTTGAAATAGGCTTTGAGATGTATAGCATTCCAGGATCTTGGTATTATATCCCCTTCCATATTCTTAAGCTGGTATGCTCCTTTTCAAGATTCTGATTCAATCTCATAGGGTCTTTCCCATTTTGGGGCCAACTTTCCATCAGCAGGATTCGTAGTATTCTGAAAAGCCTTTCTTAACACCCAATCTCCAACCTTAAATCTTCTGGTCCTGATATTCTTATTATATGCTCTGGATATTCTTTGTTGATATGCTGCCATTCTTAACTTTGCCGCATCCCTTATCTCGTCAATAGTATCCAATTCTTGACATAGGGCTCCAGGATTCTTCTCAGGATCCCAGAGGTTGGATCTTGCTGTAGGTATCGCCATCTCTGTCGGGATTACTGCCTCTGCTCCAAATACTAAGGAAAATGGAGTTTGCCCAGTAGCATTCTTCACAGTTGTCCTGTCAGCCCATAAGACAAATGGTAATTCTTCTACCCATCTTCCCTTCTTAGCCCCAAGTCTTTTCTTCAAATTGTTGACAATTATCTTGTTTGAGGATTCTGCTTGTCCATTCGCTTGAGGATGTACTGGAGTACATGTTATCATTTTGATCCCCCAACTCTTGCAAAAGTCAGTGGTCCTTTTGCTTATAAACTGGGACCCATTATCACAGATGATTTCCGCTGGTACCCCAAACCTGGTCAGGAGATTCCTCTTTATGAAGGATACTACTTCTTGGTCTCTAACTTGGACAAATGCTTCAGCTTCAACCCACTTAGAGAAATAATCTGTCATTGCTAGCATAAAGACTTTTCCTCCCGGGGCCTTTGGTAACTTCCCTACTATATCCATACCCCACTTCATAAATGGCCAAGGGGAAACAATAGGATATAACGGTTCAGCTGGTTGATGCAGTATGTTACTATGCCTTTGACATGCATCACATCTTCGAGCATACTCTGCAGCATTTTTCCTCATCGTTGGCCAATAATATCCTGTCCTCAACACTTTTGAGAATAATGACCTGCCCCCAGTATGGTTACCACAATCCCCTTCATGTATATCCTGAAGTACTTCTTTGGCTTCAGGATCCTCCAAGCATCTCAAGTATGGTCCTGCAAGAGATTTCTTGTATAAAATATCATTAATAATAGTGAATCGTGATACCTTCATCCTAAACGCCTTTGGATTTTCATCTCCGGGGATACGTCCTTCCTTGAGATATCTCATGATTGGAGCCGTCCAGGATTTAGGATCCTCTTCAAGATACACCGCTCCAGGATCCTGAATACCTGCTACTTCTTTATCCTGAGGATTCGTTGCAGGATACAGGATATGTAATATTGGTATTGGGGTCCCGTCTGGTATCCTGATTGATGATCCCAAGTTTGCCAGTGCATCTGCTTCGGCGTTATCCTCTCTTGGTACCTGTTCAAGTGTAAAAATATCGAAATATCCTGCTAATTTTTTGAGAATACCGAGGTATTCGATTAATTTCTCACCCTTGACTGCATAGGATCCATTAAAATGATTAGTAATTAACAAGGAATCAACATATACTTGCAAATTCTTGATATTCATATTCTTAGCCAATTCTAATCCCGCAATCAAAGCTTCATATTCTGCCTCATTATTAGTAGCAGGGAATTCACATCTAATAGCCTGGGGTATTATGTCCCCCTGTGGCGATTTTAGTAGTATACCTAAACCTACACCTCTTACATTAGATGCACCATCAGTATATAATGTCCAGGATTCTAAGTTTTCTCCTAGTTGTTGCACTTCTAGGTCTACTTCATTCTGAATATCACTACTGAAATCAGCCACAAAGTCTACTAGAGCCTAAGACTTTATTGCATTTCTAGGTTCATATATTAAATCATAGGCACTTAATTTTACCGACCACTTAGCCATTCTACCCGACATCTCCAGTTTCCTAAGCACATTCTTAACAGGATAATTAGTTTTGACGTGAATCCTATGTGTCTCAAAATAATGTCTAAGCTTTGTTGATGCCATAACTAGAGCCAGTATTAACTTTTCTAGGTGAGAATATCTAGTTTCAGCATTTAACAAACTTTTGCTAACATAATAAATAGGATACTGCTGACCTTCGTGATCCTTTACGAGTACCGCACTTACTGCATTCCCTGATACTGCAAGATACAGGGATAATGGTTCACCATCCTCAGGCTTAATCAATAGAGGCGCGGTTGAGAGATACTGCTTCAAATCCTGCAGGGCTGCTTCATGCTTCTCACCCCATTCAAATTTCTTATTCTTTTTCAGGATATCATAGAATTCTTTACATTTTTCCGAGGATCTTGAAATAAATCTATTCAAGGCTGCCACTCGCCCTATTAACCGTTGAACATCCTTCATATTCGAAGGTGACATTATATCTAGGATAGCTTTGATCTGCTCCGGGCTTGCCTCTATCCCTCTTTTTGTCACCATGTATCCTAAAAACTTTCCTGCCCCCACTCCAAAATGGCACTTTGCAGGATTTAGTTTCATGTTATACTGGTCCAGGATATCAAATGCTCCTTTAATATCCTGGAGATGATCCTCAGCCTTCTTGGATTTAACCACCATATCGTCAATGTACACCTCCATGGTGTCCCCCAGTTAGTCTTTAAACATCATGTTCACCAATCTCTGGTACATTGCACCTGCATTTTTCAAGCCGAAAGGCATAGCAGTATAACAGTAAATACCTGTTGGTGTCATGAAAGCAGTATCCTCCTGGTCTGAAGGTTCCATTTGAATCTGCTGGAATCCTGAGGATGCATCCATGAAGGTCAACATTTCATGACCGGAAGTGGCATCCACCATCGAGTCTATATGAGGCAGAGGGAATGGGTCTTTTGGACAAGCTTTGTTCAGGTCTGTGTAGTCTACACAGACTCTCCACTTCCCATTCCTCTTTTGAACCACTACCACATTTTCTAGCCATCTAGGGAATTTGACTTCTCTAATCATCCTGGACTTCAATAATCTTTCAACTTCCTCTTGGATAATTGCATTCCGCTCAGGGGCGAATTTGCTTCTCTTTTGTTGTATAGGCTTGAATGACCTGTCAATTCCAAGCTTGTGAGTAATAATGTCCTTGGATATACCTGTCATATCCTCATGCTTCCATGCGAATGTTGACATCCTGCATTTCAGAAAGTTAGTTAATTGTTCTTCAATATCTTGGGGGATATTGGTTCCTACGAGCACCGAGATATCAGGATTATCCTGATCCAGGATAACTTTCTTCACATCCTGCTCCGAATTCTCCACGATATCCTGGGCCCGCATCTTTAATTGCTATGCTGCACTTGATTTGGTCGAGGATTTCATTGAGGATGAGTAACATTCTTTCGCCTCTTGCTGATCACTATCGACTTTGACAACTCCCCAAGGGGTAGGGATCTTGATGCATTGGTGATATGTTGATGGTACGGCCTTCATATCATGAATCCACGGTCTTCCCAGTATGATGTTATAGCAGGATAAAGAATCCATCACGCAGAAACGTTGTATCGAGTTGACTCCTTCAACATATACCGGCAACTTTATCTCTCCCACCGTGTTCCTAGCTTCTCCACTGAAACCAACGAGCACAGTAGACTTCGAAGTGATATCCATCGGAGACACATTCATTCTCTTCAGAGTCTCCAGTTGGATTATATTGACAGAACTGCCATTATCAACCAGTATCCTGCGTACAAAATGGTTAGCCACATATAAAGTTATTACCAGAGCATCATGATGAGGATCCTGGACAGTATTCCTGTCATCAGCATCAAACGTGATCATTTTGTCAGTTGTGAGGGTAGTCATCCTGACAGGTTTGTCTCCCCTCTCAGCTTTGGCTTCTTTTGCATGTCTCTTCGCCGCCGAGTACGAAGTCCCACAGATGTCGGATCCTCCCGAAATGAAGTTGATTATCTTGGCATCCGCGGGAGGTGAGGCTGCTCGTTCAGGATCCTTCTCAGTATCCTGACCTTTATTCTTCTTCTTTCCCAAGAGATCTTTTAAATATCCCTTGCTCAGAAGATAGCTTATTTCCTTCCTCAAGGCAATGCAATCCTCCGTAACATGTCCGAAATCCTCATGGAAGGCACACCATTTGGATTTATCCTTCCAATTAGCTTTTTGTTGATTCTTCCGAGGCCACCTGGCTTTATCTCCCAAACCCTGCATAGCATACATTAGTTCAGGTATATTAACAGAAAAACAATATTCAGATAATTCAGGATATTCTTCAGGATCCTCATCTTCGACAGCATTCACTCTCTTGTTATCATTTCTGCCATATGGCTTGGAGCGGTATGGTTTGTACGAGGATTGTGACTTCCTGTTAGTCGATTCGTATGTTGAGGATGCATTCATCCTTTCTTGCATTTTCTTGTCATCCTCCAATCGAATATATCTTAGAGCCTTGTTACGAGCCTCGTCAAGATTCCTGCAGGGATTCATTACAAGATCCTGATAAAACTGAGAATCCTTTTGCAACCCCATCTTAAAAGCTTGCACGGCTGTTGCAACATCAAGATGTGGGATATCCAAGGATTCTCGACTGAATTTGTTCACATAATCCCTCAAGGATTCCTGAGGCCCTTGAGTTATCCTGTAAAGATCACTGGTTAGTTTCTCAAAACTCCGACTGCAAGAAAATTGACTGTTAAGTAAATTCACTAAGTGAGCAAATGATGTAATCGAATGCGGAGGAACATTTAACAGCCATTTTAAGGCTGATCCTGTCAGAGTAGAACCGAAACCCTTGCACAGGCAAGCTTCCTTGAGCTTCGGAGGGATAGGTTTGATCTCCATCCTCTCCCTATACTGGGCAATATGCTCTTCAGGATCTGTGGTTCCATCATAAAGCTTCATGTTTGGAGTCTGGAATCTTTTTGGGATTTCAGCATCACAAATAGGACGTACGAACCGAGATATCCTGTGGCTATCCTGGGATACTTCAGGAATTGGCTGAACCACCCCAGGTACACTGGATATCATATCCTTTAGCTTCTGAAGCTCCCTGGATAATGTTGATGTTACGGCTGTATCCTGCAAAGATCCAACACTGTTAGTGACAATAGTATTATTATTAGACACGTTACCAGTCGGAGGATTCTGCCCATATCCTAAAGCATATCCTGAGCTCCTCACGGTTGACATCCTAACCGAGGAGGGTATTTCAGGAGTATGATTCTGAGGAAGGCTGGGCACAATATTCCCCCTATTATCCTCAGTATACACAGCTGAACTAAAGTTCAAAGTTCTGGGCTGTAGTGGAGTGACGATATCCTCGGCAGATCTGCTTGAGCCGGACTTCAGGAGTTGTATCTCCCTCAACAACATCTGGTTTGTTTCCTGTTGCTGCCTCATTTGTTCCTGCACACTTCCAAATAAGGTTAGAATTTCATCATTAGAAGCCAAAATCGGAGCAGATCCCTGAACATTCCAAGTAGGGATAATATCCTGAGGTTGTGAAGAAGATTGGATCCTTGGAGGAGGTGGTGGAAGCACCGGACCAGTAGTAGCAGAAGTCATAGCAGACACAGTAGAAGAGCTCATGTTTGATCTCGAGGCCATTGAAGATAATGTGGCAAAAAGTTTTGAAAACAGAAAACCGATTAATGATTACACAAAGATTTTTAGTAAAGATAGCACCACTTGCCCCACGGTGGGCGCCAAATTGTTTTGGTCAAAAATTACCGAAGCAATTAAGTGATCAAATTAGTTAAGTGAGGTAGTGTGCTAAAAAGTGTGTTGAAAATATGCTAGTTATGTTGTTTGGAAAAACAGTGTTCAGGATACGGCTCAGGATATTGAGCTGTATCTACGATCAAACTGTTTTGGTCAAAAATCACACAAGGATAATGCAACCAAACTTTATGTAAATGGGGTATGATGCTTGGTTTGTAGAAAAAGTAAAGGATCACTTCAATGTGAAATATGCAAAGACACAATGATTTATACGAGGAAAAAGCCCTTGATCAATGTATGATCTCCGGCATAAAAAACCTCGGGTGATGGCAACTACCGATCACCAAACTTTAATATAAGAAAAATAGTTACAACTTTGGATGATAGTGAGCTGAGTACAAGGATCACTATAGTTTTGAGTGTCTAAGCGTGTGAGAGTTGTGTTGTGTGTTCTTCCGAATGAGGAAGAGTGTTATATATATACAAGTGTAGGTGACCTATTTTAGGTAAAAAGACTAATAATCAGCTCATTACCCCTTTAGAAATAAAAGTAAATCTAGCCTAAATTATCGCCCTTAAATCATGCCATGTTTCCATATCCTTCACAACGTCCATCTCCGATTAAGCACATGCCATAGTTGTAAAGACGTGTCCTTTAATTGTGATGCTTAAGAGCGGATCCTGCTAGATGTCCTGCAAAACAACATTAAATTCAACGAAAGCAACTGTTAGCATGAGGATCCTATGATGGTCCGTGATCCTGATCCTGGAACTCTGCTGAGGATCACTATCTGTCAAAGAAACAAGGATCACTGGTTAGGATCACATGTGAGGATCATGTATTGTAAAAATCCAGCCCTAACAATTGCCCCCAAAATATAAGGAGTGATTTTGTAAATAAATGAGTTATATTTTGTTCTAATCTTATCTTCAACGGACAACTCGGGTAACTAGCCGTTATAACCGGACTAGCCGTTGCGATCATTACGTTATTGAAGTGACATCCCTGCAAATCATGATTATAAATAGGAGATAGGGTAAGGATCGATTTGCATTTAAATTCAGGATATACTCCCTTTATAACCTCCACCGAAGGTTGATCAGGTATTCTCTTCCTTTCTTTCTTCCTTTTCCTGCTCTGTTTTTTCTGCTTTTGCTCCTAAAGCACCTGTTAGAGGTAAGGGGAAGAAGAGGAAGACCTCTGAGGATCTCCAAGGATTTCCCCTGATCCGCCAATAGTTCCTCGACTATGTCAATGAGGTAAGGATCATTGCCCCTGTTGGTTATCCTTCTCGAATATCCTGCTTGTATATCCTGCTTCTTTGAGGATCACCTGATCCTGAACTTACCTTTTTTCTCTTTTGCAGAAACTTGCTGAGATTGAGACCTACCTTGGCCATGTCGAGGATCAGGAGAGCCAAATCGCCGACCTCCAACAAATGGGCGTGTTAAAGGATCTCAAGATAGCCGATCTTGAGAAGGAACTCCGGGCTACAAAGGATGAGGCTGCTCAAAGGCTGATTGACATGGATGGCGAGAAACAGGAGATCATCCAGGATGCCAAGGTCTCTGCCGCAACTGCTATGTACAAGATACAACTACAAATGGCTGCGGAGGCTCAGGATCCTGCCTTTGACAAAAGCTCATGGGACGTGGAGGGTTGGAAGGCAAGATTGGCAGAGCTGGAGGACGAGGACGAGGCTGAGGAGATCCCAATGCTGGAGGGCGGTGATGCTGACAAGGATCAGGGTGGAGAAGCTGGTGGTGATGGAGCAGCAAAGGTGTGAGCTGCTGGATTGGGCGATGATGGATATTTCGAGACTAGGCCGGAGCCCAATTTTTTGAGTTTGGTAGTGGTTTGATGTTTGAAACAATTTTATGGTTTGTACTTTGAACAATAGTTTTTTGGGGTTAAGGATCCTGGATCCTTTGAACAATAGGTAGGATCGCAAATGGTGGAGGGATCCTCTGTTTGGGGGATGAAGCCTTTGTGATCCTGCCGCCTTTAATTTCCTGCACATGCTAAGACCGCATAGACAATGGACACCCTTTGCCAACCCATGTGGACGGGCCACGTTTTGCTGGTAGAAATGTGGGTTGGCAATTTTGACAATTTTTTGAAAGGGTTTAAGATCCTTTTGTTAATAATATAACTCTAATCTTTCTGGCTTATCTCGTGTTGTTATCCTTTATTTATCTTCTTATCTTCCAGTTTATTTTAGAAACCTATTTGTTAGAGTAACAAGAGTTGAGCAAACCATGTTTAATAAACTTAGGATATAATCCTTAGATCAAATATCCTGATACTGAAAATTTTTGAAGCAATCAATTTCAAGGATCATAGGTTTAGTTGTCAAAGTGTAAGGGTTGTTTAGTATAATCAAAATAGTCAAGGATCATACCTGAGGATCCAAGTTAGGATCCTAACCTTTGATCAAGATAACCATAAGTGAAATTTTAACGGATAACAAGGATTAAGGATCCTTATTTGTTTAGCTTCGAGAACCTGAAAAATGGAACATAACTTGGGACTAAGCCAATGTAAAAGATAAATTAGTAGCTGGGGACATGCCCAATGGATAACGGGGGATGATCCCAAAGGATCACTGGGGACAAGCCCAAAGGAAAACTGGGGACAAGCCCAAAGGATAACTGGGGACAAGCCCAAAGGATCGTATGTAAACTGGAGTATGGCCCTTACTGGCGACTATCCAAACTTAGTGACATGAAAATGTCAAAACCTTAGCTAACGTGAAAACGTTAGAAACCTTATGAACGGATGTATGGTACGTCTACCATTATACGTAGGATCCTGGGTATAGCAAGTACGATGAGGTTGTCAGCCCCGGAAGTGGGTACTGGTCCCAAAGACGTGAACTATATCAGGATCATCGTGCGCTGCTGGCGGAAACTGGGGATAATCCCAAGGATAACTGGGGACAAGCCCAAGGATCTGCGTTGCTTTTGAAGATCTTTGACGATATGCTGTAGATACCTGAACTATCATAACTCAAATGGTTCGTGAGAAGAGGATGAAGGATACAGGATCCTTATCCTTTGGTAAAAAGTAAGGAAATGTAAATGTTTTAAGATAAGGACATTACCAGAGTAAGGATCACTGACATCACCGGGATCCTTCGAGGATACTTCAGTGTAAGGATCACATGCTTGAAGGGTCATGTTCACATAAAGTATCTCTTTAAGTGAACAGCATTCCAGGCTCTTGGTAACAAGTTTCCTTCCATAGTTAGCAATCTGTATGCCCCCTTTCCTGCTTCAGCTTTAATTAAGTAAGGGCCTTCCCACTTTGGTGCTAACTTCCCGTCAGCAGGATTAATAGTGTTTTGGAATGTTTTTCTCAACACCATATCTCCGACTTGGAACTTCCTTATCCTAACATTTTTGTTGTAAGCACCAGCCATTCTTTGTTGGTAGCTTGCCATCCTTATCCTAGCCAGATCCCTGATTTCCTCAATAGTATCCAAATCCTGTGCCAGGATTGTAGCATTCTCTTCAGGATCACGAGCACTTGTTCTAGTAGTTGGGATCACCATCTCTGTTGGGATCACTGCTTCTGCCCCAAATACTAAAGAAAAAGGTGTTTGACCAGTGGCATTCTTGGGAGTTGTTCTATCAGCCCATAGCACATAAGGTAACTCCTCTGCCCACTTTCCCTTCTTGGATCCTAGCTTCTTCTTCAGATTGTTGATGATGATCTTGTTGGATGATTCTGCTTGGCCATTGGCTTGCGGATGAACTGGTGTTGAAGTTATCATCTTAATTCCCCAACTGTCACAAAAGTTAGAGGTTCTGCTTCCAATGAATTGGGAACCATTATCACATACAATTTCAGAGGGGATGCCAAATCTAGTTATAATGTTTCTTTTGATAAAGGATATAACTTCTTTTTCTCTGACTTGAGCAAAAGCTTCAGCTTCTATCCACTTAGAGAAGTAGTCAGTCATGGCAAGCATAAATACTTTTCCACCAGGTGCTTTAGGGAGCTTGCCAACTATATCCATCCCCCATCTCATGAATGGCCAAGAGGATGGTATGGGGTGTAGCAATTCAGCTGGTTGATGAAGGATATTGCTGTGTCTTTGACAAGGATCACATTTCCTAGCATATTCTACAGCATCGCTTTTCATGGTTGGCAAGTAGTATCCTGTTCTAAGGATCCTTGAGAACAATGCCCTGCCCCCAGTGTGGTTTCCACAATCTCCTTCATGGAAGTCTCTCAACACTTCTTCAATTTCAGGATCCTCGATACATCTCAAATATGGTCCTGCAAGAGATCGTTTATATAGCACATTATTTAAGATTGTGAATTGAGATACCTTAATCCTGAAGGCTCTAGGATTTTCTCCCATCGGGATCTCCCCGTATTGCAAGTATCTTACGATTGGTGAGATCCATGATCCTGCATAAGATTGAGCTTCCTCACTAGGGATTACTGCAGTATCCTCTTCTATTTCCATGGCTACCTGATTTTCAATAGCAGGAGCCAGGATATGGATGATAGGGATACTTATATCTTCTGGAATCTTTAAGGATGATCCTAAGTTGGCCAATGCATCAGCTTCCGTGTTATCCTCCCTTGGTACCTGTGTTAAGCTGAAAGAGACAAAAGAGAGTGCCAATTCCTTGACTATCTCTAAATATTTGGTTAGTTTTTCACCTTTAACAGCATAGGATCCATTAAAGTGATTGGTGATCAATAATGAGTCTACATATACTTTAAGATACTTCACCCCCATATCCTTAGCAATTTGCAAGCCAGCAATTAAGGCTTCATATTCAGCCTCATTGTTAGTTGCTTGGAACTCACAGGCTATGGAGTGGGGTATTATGTCCCCCTGTGGCGATTTTAGTAGTATCCCGAGCCCTGTGCCCTTGACATTTGAGGATCCATCGGTGTGTAGTATCCAAGGATCCTTGGTCTCATCCAGCTGCTGGACTTCCAATTCTGCTTCTTTTTGTAGATCACTACTGAAATCAGCCACAAAGTCAGCTAATGCTTGGGATTTAATGGCTGTTCTTGGCTCATATCTTATATCATGGGCACTAAGCTTTACTGCCCACTTAGCCATTCTTCCTGACATCTCTGGTTTCCTGAGGACATTCTTAATTGGAAAGTTAGTTCTAACAACAATAGTATGGGTTTCAAAATAATGCCTTAACTTAGTTGATGCCATGATTAATGCAAGAATAAGTTTTTCGAGGTGTGAGTACCTGGATTCGGCATCAAGTAAACTCTTACTTACATAGTAGATAGGATATTGTGTACCTTCGTGATCCTTAACAAGGACAGCACTTACAGCGGTTGAGGATACCGCCAAATATAAGGATAACACATCTCCTTTTTCAGGCTTTGTTAATGCTGGTGCTGAGGACATATATTCTTTAAGGGCTTGTAAAGCATTCTCATGTTTCTCAGTCCATTCAAACTTCTTGTTCTTCCTTAGGATATCGTAAAATTCTTTACATTTTTCTGAGGATTTTGATATGAACCTGTTCAGAGCTGCTATCCTGCCTGTTAGCCTTTGCACATCCTTAGCGTTGGCAGGGGACTTGATGTTCACTAGTGCTTTAATTTGCTCCGGACATGCTTCAATGCCCCTCTGAGTTACCATATATCCTAGGAATTTACCTGCCTTAACGCCAAAGTGGCATTTTGAAGGATTAAGCTTCATGTTATAATTATCAAGGATATCAAATGCTTCTTCCAAATCCCTTAGGTGATCCTCAGCTTTCTTTGATTTGACTACCATATCATCTATGTATACTTCCATAGTTTGTCCAATTTGATCTTTGAACATCATATTCACCAGCCTTTGATATGTTGCACCTGCATTTCTTAATCCAAAAGGCATGGCAATATAACAATACAAACGTGTTGGGGTCATAAAGGCTGTATCCTCTTGGTCAGATGGTTCCATCTGGATTTGTTGGAATCCAGATGATGCATCCATAAAGGTCAACAGTTCATGCCCCGCTGTTGCATCCACCATGGAGTCAATGTGGGGTAATGGGAAAGGATCCTTGGGACATGCCTTATTCAGATCAGTGAAATCGACACATACCCTCCACTTTCCGTTTTTCTTTTGGACAACGACCACATTGGCTAACCATTTTGGATACTTTACCTCTCTGATCATACCTGCTCGAAGTAGTCTCTCTACTTCTTCTTGGATAATGGCATTCCTTTCTGGTGCAAACTTCCTCCTTTTTTGATGGATTGGTTTGATAGACCTATCAATGCCAAGTTTATGAGTTATGATATCCTTAGATATACCTGTCATATCTTCGTGCTTCCATGCAAAGGTAGACTTTCTTCTTTTGAGGAAGGATATCATGTCTTCTTTCATCTTGCCAAGGATCCCTGATCCGATATAGATTTTTGATTCAGGATCACTAGGATCCAAGAGTATTTCATCCACATCTTGTTCCCTTGCCTCCAAGACATTCCTCGGAGGATACTGTAATTGCTATTGCTCCCTTGGCTTCGAGGTTGGCTTCATGGATGATGTATAACAATCCTTAGCCTCCTGCTGATCACTGTCGATCTTGATTATCCCCCATGGGCTAGGGAGTTTCACACATTGATGATAGGTGGATGGGACTGCTTTCATATCATGTATCCAGGGCCTGCCAAGGATAACATTGCAACAAGATAAACAGTCAATAACACAAAATTTTTGATAATTATGTAATCCTTCCACGTAGATTGGGAGTTTGATGTCCCCCAGAGTTTTCTTCGTTTCTCCACTGAATCCTACAAGCACGGAGGATCTTGGTGTGATGTCTGATTCTGGAATACCCATTTTCTTCAGAACATCAAGCTGGATAATGTTCACTGAGCTTCCTCCATCGATAAGGATCCTGCGGACAAAATGGTTAGAGATAAAGAGAGTAATAACTAAACTGTCATGATGAGGATCCTGAATGTTAATGCGATCATCCTCATCAAACGTTATCATCTTCCCTTCTGATACACTTGATGTTCTAATAGGTCTTTCTCCATTATCCATTTTTGACTCCTTTGCATGCCTTTTGGCTGCCGAGAAGGATGTACCACAGATGTCTGATCCTCCAGAAATAAAGTTGATCACTTGTGCATTTGCCGGAGGTGCTGGAGCCTTTTCAGGGATCCTTTCAGGATCCTGAGTTTTTTGCTTTTTTCTTCCCAACAATTCTTTTAGGTGCCCCTTGCTTAACAGATATCCAATCTCTTTTCTTAAAGCTATGCATTCTTCAGTTAGATGCCCGAAATCCTCATGGTATGCACACCATTTTGACTTGTCTTTAGTCCCGGATGGTTTATCATTCTTCCTGGGCCACCTAGCTTTTTCACCTAGATTCTGCATTGCAAGGATCAGTTCATGATTATCAACGGAAAAACAATATTCTGAGATTGGAGGATAATCTTCATCATCCTCTTCTTGGTCAACAGCATGCACATTCTGGTTCTCATTTCTATGGTAGGATTTGAATTTGTTGTTCTTGAAGGAGGATCCTTGCTTCTCCTGTTTTGAGGATCCTACTTGTCTCTCCTGGATCCTCTTGTCATCCTCTAGTCGGATGAACCTGAGTGCCCGAGTTCTTACTTCATCTAGATTCCTGCATGGTGTCATAACAAGATCATCATAGAATAATGAATCCTTAAGCAGTCCCATTTTGAAGGCTTCAACAGCCGTAGCCATATCCATGTTGGGAATGTCCAAGGATTCTTTACTAAATTTAGTTATATAATCCCTTAATGATTCATTATGACCTTGAGTTACCCTATATAAATCACTGGTTAATCTTTCAAATTTTCTACTACAAGAGAATTGGTTATTGAATAAATTAACTAAATTAGCAAATGAAGTAATAGAGTAAGGGGGAAGACTTAGCAGCCACTTAAGAGCTGATCCAGTAAGAGTGGATCCAAATCCTTTACATAGGCATGCTTCCTTCAACTTTTCTGGGATAGGATTGATCTCCATCCTCTCCCTGTATTGTGCTATGTGCTCCTCTGGATCCGTTGTACCATCATACAGCTTCATAGTAGGGATATGGAACCTTTTGGGTACCTCTGCATCACAAATTGGTGGTGCAAAGCGAGATACCTTGTGGCTTCCATCTGCAATCTCTGGGATAGGCTTGACTACCCCTGGAACACTTGAGATCATATCTTTTAGCTTCTGCAACTCCCTGGCCATAGCATGATTGATACCTGTATCCTGCATGAATCCATGGTTAGTGGTAAGATAATTATTTAAAGTGTTACCTCCTATTGGGTTCAAGTTAGTGAATCCATATTGCTGGGATTCTGGAATAACGGAGGGACCAGTGGAAGCAATGGTCTGCATTGGAATGAAGTCCCCTTGATGGACATCTAGACTTCCTGTTTGCAAACTCTTTAGGGATCCTGGCATCTGGGAGGATCCTGGTATCTGGAAGGATCCTGGTATCTGAGATGATCCTGGAACGAAGGAGGATCCTTGAACCTGGGATGATCCTGGAACAAAGTAGGATCCTTGAAACTGCTGCGCTCCCGGGTAGGCTCCTGATTTCATGAAGGATCCCATATGCTGGGGATAGGATCCTGCCGGCTGAAAGTGTGAGCCTGATGTCTGAGTCATTGCTGTTGATCCGAGGTGCAATCCTCTTGATTCTCCCATAATTTGCACGTCTGGAATTTCCGATGGCTGAGAAGTGATCATTGGAGTATCAAAGCTCAAGGATTTGGGCATCAGTGGGGAATGATCCTCTGCCGTTCTCCTTTGTCTTTTGAGATCTCCAATTTCCCTGAGGATCCTTTCATTAGTTTCATCCTGCCGCTGCATACGATCCTTCATCTGCAAAATCAAAGTAAATACATCACTAGTACTGGGAATATAAGAATTCATAGCAGAAGAAGATGGAGGTTTAGAGTTAGTAGGAGTTTGTCTCTTCTCAGCATTCTTCTGGGATCCTGCCGGTGGAGGAGGCAGAGTGTTCTGAGACGAGGTGACTGCAGACATCGTCGTGGACATGTTTTTCAATGATGAAGCCATGTAATTCTTTGAAATGATTTCGAACAGAAAGTTTTCTTATGAATGAAGCACCAATTGCCCCACGGTGGGCGCCAAACTGTTTTGGTCAAAAATCACACAAGGATAATGCAACCAAACTTTATGTAAATGGGGTATGATGCTTGGTTTGTAGAAAAAGTAAAGGATCACTTCAATGTGAAATATGCAAAGACACAATGATTTATACGAGGAAAAAGCCCTTGATCAATGTATGATCTCCGGCATAAAAAACCACGGGTGATGGCAACTACCGATCACCAAACTTTAATATAAGAAAAATAGTTACAACTTTGGATGATAGTGAGCTGAGTACAAGGATCACTATAGTTTCGAGTGTCTAAGCGTGTGAGAGTTGTGTTGCGTGTTCTTTCGAATGAGGAAGAGTGTTATATATATACAAGTGTAGGTGACCTATTTTAGGTAAAAAGACTAATAATCAGCTCATTACCCCTTTAGAAATAAAAGTAAATCTAGCCTAAATTATCGCCCTTAAATCATGCCATGTTTCCATATCCTTCACAACGTCCATCTCCGATTAAGCACATGCCATAGTTGTAAAGACGTGTCCTTTAATTGTGATGCTTAAGAGCGGATCCTGCTAGATGTCCTGCAAAACAACATTAAATTCAACGAAAGCAACTGTTAGCATGAGGATCCTATGATGGTCCGTGATCCTGATCCTGGAACTCTGCTGAGGATCACTATCTGTCAAAGAAACAAGGATCACTGGTTAGGATCACATGTGAGGATCATGTATTGTAAAAATCCAGCCCTAACACAAACAATGAGCAAAAAGTAAAGGGGGTCGACACGAGATGTACGAGGAAAGCCCTTGATCAATCTAGATCGCCGGCATAAAACCTCGGGAGCTGACAATCGCAGCTGCCTAGTTCTTCTTATTGCTTCAAATTTCAGGATACAGTGCAGGATGTGGTGTGGATCGACTAAGTGTTACAATATAATTTGGATACAAGTGTGGTGTTTGCAGTAAGCTAGAGAGTGAAAGTGTACGAGAGTGTTGGTGAAAGATTGTGTGCCTTAAACTGATCCGCCCCCACCTATTTATAGTAAAGATAAACTAACTAACTATCCTCTAAAACCGGGATCCAACGAATATTCCTCAGCCGAACGTTGTAGACCCAGTCTTTCGGGTTCAACGTCTCTCCCTTAACAGATATGCCCGAGTCTTGAGGAGAAGAAGTCCAATTGACCGTTAGCAAGTTCCAGCCTCTAACCTGCACGTGATTAATTTTGATATACCTCGGGATATTATCCAGGGTGTTAGCAATATCCCCGTCCAGTATCCTGATCACAAATAAACAATCATAATCAGAATATTAGTCAAGATATACGTTCAGAAAATGGCCCATAACAATCAGGATATTTAAACTTTAAACATAGTTTCAAAAGTTCAAACAACTTATGTAAGGTTCACAAAGGAAAGATCATACCAGGAATAGAGTGTAACCCTTGTATCGAACTTCAATCCTTTTGCAACTTCTTCCACTAAGATGTCCCCAGTCTTGGTATACTAGGTTCAAATTTGATTCTTTGAGCCTTACACGATCGCCTTAGGAGGATTGTCCCCTGTGGATAAAGTCTTCGAACACTTAGAAACTTTTTGAACATTAGTTTCAATCGTCTGAAAAATTCTTATGTTACAGGGGGTAAACCCTAAAGAATATTGCAGATAATTCCTTTGTATCCTGGGGATAAACCCATAGATATCCTGGGGAAAATCCCAAATTTTCATGCGCTACAGGCGGGAGTGTTTAAACTCCAAGACTTAGAAAGGTGAAAACCTTTAAACCTTAGATAGTATGAAAACACCCTTTCGTGAGAGAGGGTGATCAATCCTCATATACCTTAAGGATCCAGGATATAGCCAACAATGACAAAATTGTCAGCCACTTTTACATGAACTGGTCCCGCCACCTTGAACTATCCCTGGATAACTTGCGCTCCAGGCGGGGTCTTCAAACCCAATTCGTGAGAAAGGTGAATACCTTTAAACCTGTGAAGGGATTAGGATCCCTTAAACGTGAGAGAGGGGGCCAATCCTCTAATCTTTCGAAGTATCTTGAATGTGTATCCTGGAGCTATATCCCGAAGCATATACTGCAAAACAATTGTAAGCTAAGGTGGGTGTTAACCTGGCTAACACCCCTCCGATGCTTAAGTTAGTAATGTGTTCAAAACAATAATATTTAAACATATTTAAAAAAGATAGAATCTATACCATCCTGAGTTAGAATTCAAATTCCAAACTCACTTGAAATAAAGTTTTAAATGTATAGCATTCCAGGATCTTGTTAACATATCCCCCTCCATATTCTTGAGTCAGTATGCTCCTTTTCCTGATTCCGATTCAATCTCGTAGGGTCCTTCCCATTTCGGAGCCAACTTTCCATCTGCAGGATTAGTGGTATTCTGAAAAGCCTTTCTTAATACCCAATCTCAACCTGGAACCTTCTAGTCCTTATATTCTTGTTATATGCTTTAGATATCCTCTGTTGATATGCTGCCATCCTTAGCCTTGCTGCATCTCTTGTCTCATCAATAGTATCCAATTCCTGGCACATGACTTCAGGATTCTGCTCAGGATCCCGGAGGCTGGATCTTGCTGTGGGTATTACCATTTCAGTCGGGATCACCGCTTCTACTCCAAATACCAAGGAAAACAAGGTTTGGCCAGTTGCACTTTTCACCCTCGTCCTATCATCCCATAAAACAAAGGGTAGTTCTTCTACCCATCTTCCCTTCTTAGCTTCAAGCCTTTTCTTCAAATTGTTGACAATTATCTTGTTTGAGGATTCGGCTTGTCCATTTGCTTGAGGATGTACTGGTGTGGATGTGATCATTTTGATTCCCCAACTCTTGCAAAAGTCAGTAGTCCTTTTACTTATAAATTGAGATCCATTGTCAAAAATTATCTCAGTTGGTACACCAAACCTAGTCAGGATATTCCTTTTTATGAAGGATACCACTTCTTGATCTCTAACTTGAACAAATGCTTCAGCTTCAACCCACTTAGAGAAATAATCAGTCATTGCCAACATGAAGACCTTTCCTCTTGGAGCCTTTGGCAATTTCCTACTATATCCATTCCCCATTTCATGAACGGCCAAGGGGAAACAATAGGATACAGTGGTTCAGCATGCTGATGTAATATATTACTATGTCTTTGACATGCGTCACACCTTTGAGCATATTCTATAGCATCTTTCCTCATGGTTGGCCAATAATATCCTGTTCTTAATACTTTTGAGAATAGCGACCTGCCCCCAGTATGGTTACCACAATCCCCTTCGTGTATATCCTGAAGTACTTCTTTGGTTTCGGGATCCTCCAAGCACCTCAGATATGGTCCTGCAAGAGATTTCTTATACAAACATTATTTATAATAGTGAATCGTGATACCTTCATCCTGAAGGCCTTAGGATTCTCATCCTTTGGGATGTGTCCTTTCTTGAGATATCTTATGATTGGAGCCATCCCGGATTTAGGATCCTCTTCAGGATACTCAGCACCAGGATCCTGAACACTCACTACTTCCTTATCCTGAGGATCCGTCGCAGGATACATGATATGTAATAGCTTCAGCATTATCCTCCCTTGGTACCTGTTCGAGTATTATCGAAATATCCTGCTATTTTTTTGACAATTTCAAGATATTCAGCTAATTTTTCACCTTTTACTGCATAAGATCCATTAAAATGATTAGTGATTAACAAGGAATCAACAAATACTTGTAAACTCTTGATATTCATGCTTTTAGCCAATTCTAATCCTGCAATTAAAGCTTCATATTCTGCTTCATTATTGGTAGTAGGAAACTCACATCTAATAGCCTGGGGTAATATGTCCCCCTGTGGCGATTTTAGTAGTATACCCAAACCTACACCTCTTACATTAGACGCACCATCAGTATATAATATCCATGATTCTAAGTTTTCTCCTAGCTGTTGTACTTCTAGGTCTACTTCATTTTGAATATCACTACTGAAATCAGCCACAAAGTCAGCTAAAGCTTGAGACTTTATAGCATTTCTAGGCTCATATACTAGATCATAAGCACTTAATTTCACTGACCATTTAGCCATTCTGCCTGACATCTCGGGTTTCCTAAGCACATTTTTTACAGGATAGTTGGTTTTAACATGAATCCTATGTGTTTCAAAATAATGTGTAATTTTTGTTGATGCCATAACTAGGGCTAATATCAATTTCTCTAAATGAGAATATCTAGTTTCAGCATCTAATAAACTTTTACTAACATAATAGACAGGATACTGCTGACCTTCATGATCCTTTACAAGGACAACGCTTACTGCATTTCCTGATACTGCAAGATATAGGGATAGTGGTTCACCATCCTCAGGCTTTATTAACAGGGGTGAAGTTGAGAGATACTACTTTAAATCCTGCAAGGCTGTCTCATGCTTCTCTCTCCATTCGAATTTCTTATTCTTCTTCAGGATATCATAAAATTCCTTGCATTTTTCCATGGATCTCGAGATAAATCTGTTTAATGTTGTTACTCGCACTGTTAATCGTTGAACATCCTTCATATTTGAGGGTGACTTGATATCCAAGATAGCTTTAATCTGCTCGGAGCTTGCTTCTATCCCTCTTTTCGTTACCATGTATCCTAGAAACTTTCCTGCCCCCACTCCAAAATGGCATTTAGCAAGATTCAATTTCATGTTGTACTGGTCCAGGATATCAAATGCTCCCTTAATATCCTGGAGGTGATCCTCAGCCTTCTTGGATTTTACTACCATATCATCAATGTATACTTCCATGGTGTCCCCCAGTTTGTCTTTAAACATCATGTTCACAAACCTTTGGTATGTCGCACCTGCATTTTTTAAACCAAAAGGCATAGCAGTATAACAATAAATACCTGTTGGTGTCATGAAAGCAGTATCCTCCTGATCCGAGGGTTCCATCTGGATCAGCTGGAATCCTGAAGAGGCATCCATGAAGGATAACATCTCGTGGCCAGCGGTAGCATCCACCATTGAATCAATATGAGGTAGAGGAAACGGGTCTTTTGGACAAGCTTTGTTCAAGTCTGTGTAATCCACACATACTTTCCATTTCCCGTTTTTCTTTTGCACCACAACTACATTAGCCAGCCATTTAGGAAACTTTACTACCCTAATCATCTTGCTTTTTAGTAGTCTTTCAACTTCCTCTTGGATGATCACATTGCGCTCTGGAGCAAATTTCCTTCTTTTCTGTTGGACAGGCTTGAATGACCTGTCAATACCAAGCTTATGTGTTACAATATCCTTGGAAATACCTCTCATAACCTCATGCTTCCATGCGAATGTTGACATCCTGCATTTCAAAAAGTTAGTCAATTGATTTTCAATATCCTGAGGGGTATTTATTTCCTACGAGCACCGAGATATCTGGGTTATCCTGATCCAGGATAATTTTCTTTACATCCTGCTCAGAAGCCTCCACAATATCCTGGGCCCGCATCTTTAATTGCTATTGTTGGAACCTTGAGGTTTATTCATAGAGAAATACTAAAGTTTAGGGTTGATTATGTAATGTTTAACTAATTAGTGTTTTGGGTCGAAAACTATGTTTGGGTTAATAAGGTTTCGGTTGGGCTTTAGTGGGTTCACGGCCCATAGTGGTTAGTATATAGTAAAATCTCATTAGTTGTTTTGGGGTTGATCAGTTGTGAAGAACTAGGGGGAGCCGAAACCTTGTTGAAGTCTTGTATCAGTCACGTTTCAATCGGTGAATGCAAGTTCTGGTTTGTGTTGATTATATTATTGTTGGTTTCAATTACTAATAAACTTGAATCAACTTGTGTTTGATTTCCGCACTTACATAAGTCATAGTTTGATATCATTGAAAGATCCTAATCGGGTTTTACAGTTGGTATCAGAGCCAAGAAACCAATTCTTGGTTCGGTTTTGATATCATTCATATTCAAGGATATTTTATATTACTATTACTGATCCAGTTTTGATAGTGTTTGCTTTGCAGTGATAACAGTTTTGATTGCATGTTCTGTTTCTTTGGATCATTCAATCTTCAAACTGTTCTTAGAAATTATTGAAAGAATTTACTGATTTTGCTTTGTGTGATTTTAGTGAGTTGTTTGCTGGGTTTTCGGAAGTTTGTTGAGGATAAAAATTCAAAGATTTCAAAATCTTTGAATTTTGGAAGCTGCTGATAATCAGGGATTTCCACTGGTTTTATCACTTTGTTTGTTTTGCAGGATCTCGACTCGAAATCAGGATCTCGACTCGTGAACTTGCTGTCTCGACTCGCAACATGCCTTGGTCTCGAGTTGTTCACTTGTTGTCTCGACTCGCAATCTGCCTTGGTCTCAAGTTGTCTGCTTTTTGGTCTCGACTCGCAAGCATTTTCAGTGTCGAGTTGTCTGCTTTTTGGTCTCGATTCGCAACCGTGGTCTCGACTCGAAACGACATTTGCAGCGTGATTTGGACCTTGGACTTTGAACTTTGAACAAAATCTTTGGACTTAAAATAATTAATTGATTAATTAATCATGTCGTCAAATAATGTTGACTTGGCTGCCCTTAACAAACAACAAGAACTGGATTCAAAGCTTGGAACCACAACACGCATTCCAAGGTTGACTGATGCAAATGATTTTCCTGAGTGGAAATGGCGTTTTGAACAACACTTGAAGGTCAAGGATTATAAACTTTGGAGAAGCATTTTGAGAGGTCCAAGGGAGATCATGATGGATAGTTCCAATGAACCAGGTGTTAAAGTAAAGAAACCCAAAAGTCAATATACTGAGGATGATCTAAATTGAAGAAGATGAAAGAGCACTGTCCTACTTGACCATGGGATTGGGTCCAGACATTGCTATTGGCTTTCGCACCTGCAAATCAGCCAAAGAACTGTGGGAATCTTTGATCGATGTCTATGAAGGGAATGAAGATATGAAGGAGAGTCGAAGAAATCTGCTGAGACAAAATT
Organism: Helianthus annuus; assembly: GCF_002127325.2. Taxonomy (NCBI): domain Eukaryota; kingdom Viridiplantae; phylum Streptophyta; class Magnoliopsida; order Asterales; family Asteraceae; genus Helianthus; species Helianthus annuus. The sequence goes on along the minus strand of NC_035436.2, from coordinate 76,794,071 downwards.
TCAACAATTTCAACCATATTTATGGCGAAACTGTTGATAATCAAATTCAGAGGTTCGTCAAGCTGGTCACACAAATGCAGATGGAAGAATTTCATACATCAAATGCTTCGACAAATAGACAGCTTCTAAATGCATTGCCAAAAAGCTGGGATCATCATGTTGCTATGATCAAGAAAACAAAAGATCTTGCTAGGTGCAGTTTGTCAGAGATGATCTCTCATATTAAAGCATGTGAATTAGATGATAAACAAAGAGAAACCAACTATAAGAATAGCATGCTAGCTGCAGGATTCTCTGTTGCTCCCACTTCATCAAATAACAATAACGCAGCTCTCTTGTCTCAAGGAGGATTTCAAATGTTTAGCAACGCAGCATCTGCTAAGGCTGTCCCTACTTCAACAAACGTCTATTGCTCTGGGTCCTCTACTCAAGTTACTCCATCACATTCTACAGTTGCTTCTGCTTCCGCTGTGAATGCCTCCACTGCTGCTCCTGCTTCCACTGTGAAAAATGAGATGATTTCCTTCTTTACACAACAGTCTAAAGAACATTTGGATATCGCAGCCTCTGTTATAAATTGTTTGAATGCTTTCGTTGCAGGAAAAATTGATCCACCTAAATGGTGTGGCGATGACTTACATCAGTTTCATCTTGACGATGTTGAAGAAATGGACATCACCTGGCAGATGGCTATGGCTGCATTCAGGACAACGAGGTTTATGAAAAGAACTGGTAAAAACAAATGGGGTGCTTCATTTACAGGAGCTTCTACGGTGCCTTTTAACTTACGCTGTTACAACTATCATGAGGAAGGACACTTTGCTCGAAACTACACAAAGCCACTGATGAACAGAGAACAACCTCCTGCTCAGCCCCTCACACCTAATTGAGAAAGAGCTCTTGTGACCACATCAAGTATAACAGATGATGCTGCTGCTAGTGGAAGTCCTCAACCTTTGGGATTAGCTCAAGCCTTTGTGGTTCAGCCTGATATCAACTTTGATTGGAGTTCGGAAATTGAGCGACTGAACATCTCAGCTCCAGATAATAAGTACGAGTCAAACAACATTGCTTTCATGACTTCAACCAATCAAGCTTCTGAACCAGAAGAGGAGACTTCAGCTGAAAACTTTGCTTTTATGACTCAAATTCTTTCAGCTCCAGTCAAAGGTCTCACCAAAGAAGAGGTACTTTCTGTTTCCTGTACTCCTGAGTGTAGGGAAAGGGTTGAAGCTTATAGAATACACAATGCTGAGCTCATTCAAGATTATCAAGATATTAAAAAATAAAAATTTCACACTATCGAAAAACGAAAAACTTTATAAAGAAAAGATTGAAGCTCAGCGAAAAGACATCATCAAACTTAAAGATGATGTAAGTGTAAAAACAGCTCACTTCCTAGAAGCTCAGGAGAAAGTATGTATTTTAACTAAGGAACTGGAAGATATCAGAGATAGATATCACATAAATGAGCTAAACATAAAGAAATTTGATTCTTCCAGTAAATTAGTCAAAAATTTGTGTAATCAACAGCTTGCATTCAAGGAAAAGAAAGGGCGTGGTTTGGGTTATAATCAAACTCCTCCTCCCTACAATGATAATTATACTTATTTACCAATGACTGAGGAGGAGATGATAAATGAAAGCAACATGACTTATCGTCCTAAAAACAATAAGTCATCATTTAAAGAGTCACAAATTAAGAAACAAAGGTCTATACAAACAAATTTTGTTTCTAAAGGCTCGATTGATCCTAACGTTTCGTCTTCATGTGCAAATAAATTTTCTGAAGTAAAGTGTGGAGATGTTCTTGGGAGTGAACCAGTTGTTCATTCTAATATTTCTAAAAATTATTTTGAACAAACTGAATCTGATTTCGGTCTTTGTTTGCGTCGTTTTCTGCTTATGTTTCGTCTAGTGAGCCTAATGTTTTGGGAAAAACTGATAATGTTTGTGGTGAAACTTTGAACAATAAGTCTGGTGATGAATTTTCTTCAGCTAATGATTGTGAATGTAATGATTCTAAACTTTTGGTTGATGACAGTGTTACAGGTGAGGTCCCTCATGACACATTTAGTGAAACCACTGAAACTACTTCACAAGAAAATCAAGAGTTCTGTGATTCTTCTTCTGAACCTGTCTCAGTGGGCATCCCTAATGTTGAATCTAGTGGGATCCCATTGGAAACTCTAGTGAAAATTGAACCTGAATTAGTTTCACATGATACATGTGTTGATGAAACGCATATTGATGAGACTTCTGCATATTCAAATATTGAAACTGAATCTGGTAAAGAAGAAAAGGGTTTTGAGTTAAATAAAGAGTCATCAGAAAATGTTTTTGAAACTAAAACATCAACTTCAAATGATGATCATGGTAAAGAAAGGGGTGTCAAATTGTTCATCTACATTACATGAATGTGTAGATACTAATCAGTAGACATCAAAACGCTCAGAACAGCCAAAAGCAAAACATACTAGGAAAACCAGAACGACAAATCATAAAAAACCAAACAAAGATTCCTCATAAAAGTATCAAAATTTTCAAAATACTCACACAATGAAACGGCAAACATGTTTTAATTGTCGAATTGCTGGACACATTGCCAGAAACTGTGTTCAACTCCCAAGTGTCCAGTCCAGGAAGAAGTTTGTACAAGATCAAAAGGTTAAGTCTAATCGATATCGTTGTTCAGAGTCAATGACGACTGAAAAGTCTAAGACAATGAAAAACAACTATCGTAAGACTAAACCTTCTGATCAAGAGAGGAATGCTGCCAAACGTAAAAAACAAAATCAACAAAATGTTTTTCAAAGAAATCAATATAAACCTTTTGGCAACTACACTTCTAAATGGTCAAACAAGCATTGGAAACCGAAAGCTAAGGCCACGCAATCCAATCCGTCTCATACATTTCATCAAAATTCTGCCATTAAATACCCTTCGAAGTTTTTAAATAAAGACAATTTAGTATGGCAGAGAGTGACTTACATTGATGCACAAGGAAAACCCAGATCCACTATGGGCTGGGTTCCAAAATCTAACTGATCCCGGTAAATCGTGCAGGAACAGCTGTGGAGGACTACCGTGCGCCTCTGGTACATGGATAGTGGCTGTTCTAGGCACATGACAGGAGACTTATCCCAACTGATAAATGTCAAAGAATTTAATGGTGGATATGTCTCATTTGCGGGAGGAGAATCAGGAAGGATCACATTGAAAGGAACAGTAAAAAACGGTGTTTTAAGCTTCGAGAATGTTAACTATGTTCCAGAACTGAAACATTATATGTTGAGCATCTCGCAGATTTGTGATCGAGGAAATTCAGTTCACTTTACGAAGAAAGGATGTTATGTACTTAAACCTTGGGTTGTCATTCCAGAAGATTGGTTCTTGATGTCAGAAGAGAGATGAGGAAACGCTTATGTGATTGATATGAACAAGAAACCGTGTGAAGAAGTTACTTGCCTATTCTCGAAGATTTCAGAACATGATGGTCTACTGTGGCATCGTCGTCTTGGACATGTGAATATGAAGAATCTGAACCGACTGGCTAAAGGTCAATTAGTCCGTGATCTTCCAATGAAAGATTTCATGTTGGTTGAAAAATGAGTTGCTTGTGCGAAAGGAAAGGCTCATCGAAAACCTCATAAGGCTAAACCTGCACCCTAAACGAAAGTTGTGCTCGAATTACTTCATATGGATCTATTTGGTCCAGTGAATGTGTTGAGTATTGGCAAGAAAGCTTATTGTCTCGTAATCGTGGATGATTATTCACGTTACACCTGGGTGTATTTTCTCAGTCACAAGAATGAAACTGCCGTAAAGGCTATTCGATCTGACAATGGAACAGAATTCAAGAACGTTACGTTGGATACATTCTGCACTAAAAAGGGAATTGATCGTCAGTATAGTGCACCACGAACTCCTTAACAGAATGGAGTAGCTGAAAGAAGAAATCGTACTCTTATCAAGGCTGCACGAACTATGCTGGCTGACTCGAAGCTTCCAAGTTTCTTTTGGGTTGAAGCAGTTAGCACGGCTTGTTACGTCCAGAATCATGCTTTAGTATATAAACGTCATATGAAAACTCCTTATGAGATTCTGGAAGGACGTAAACCTTCGGTTTCACACTTTCGTATCTTTGGATGTCCATGTGTATTATTACTTATGGACTCTAATGGAAAGTTTGAAGTCAAAGGGGACGAATGTTTCTTTGTTGGATATGCAAAAGGCTCTGCCTATAGAGTATACAATAAAGTAACTAAAAAGGTTGTCGAGTCGTGCAACATTGAATGGCTCGAAGAAAATGCTACCGATGCTAGAGTCGGACCAGATTGGTTATATGATTATGCAAATTTGTTTAAATCATTTAACAATTTGTCAAGTGTATCTTCAGATGCAGGTGTGTCCACGCCAAAGCAGCCATTGTCTTTTGATGATACTGAGGAAGAAGAACATGCAGAAGGGAGCTTCAGACATTATACCATTGACCCGCCAGGAATGGTCTTTACACAGCAACCTTTGTCTCAACAAACATCTCATCAATTTCCTGAAGGTGCACAATTCAGTGGAATTTCAACTAATGCAGCTAGATCAGAACTGTTTGCTGATCCTATTCCTGAAGAATGTACTGTGACCACTCCTGTGAGTCACAGCCCGGTAGCACCTAATGAGGGGGAGTCTAGCAACATACACACATCTCTAGATGAGACGATACCTGAATTTGCCATTCCAACAAGTGTTCAAAGAAATCATCCTATTAAGAATGTGATAGGTCCTGTGAATGCAAGAGTTCAGACCAGAAGCCAATCAGGAACTATTAATTTGTGCTTATATTCTAGCTACATTTCTCAAATTGAACCTAAAACCATTGATGTAGCGTTGCAGGAACCAGGCTGGGTTGATGCTATGCACGAAGAGCTAAACCAGTTCGAGAAGCTAGGAGTATGGAAACTTGTGGAGTTGCCAAAAGGAAAACGCAAGCTTGGAACTCGGTGGGTTTTCAGAAACAAGCAAGATTCTGAAGGAGTTATCGTTCGAAATAAAGCACGATTAGTGGTTCAAGGATTCAAACAAATAGAGGGTCTGGATTACGATGAAGTATATGCTCCGGTTGCCCGACTTGAAGCTATCCGAATTTTCTTAGCATACGCATCCTTCATGGGATTTACTGTTTACCAGATGGATGTCAAAACAGCATTTTTGTACGGAGAAGTGAAGAAAGAGATTTTTGTTGAGCAACCGCCGGGCTTTATTCATCCAGACCATCCAGAATATGCCTACAAGCTTGACAAGGCATTATATGGGTTGCATCAAGCACCTAGGGCTTGGTATGCTACTCTGACAGAACATCTTCTGGCGCATGGATACACACGTGGCACAATAGATCAGACTCTGTTTATCAAGAGAATGGGCAAGGATCAAATCTTGGTTCAAATTTATGTCGATGATATTATCTTCGGGTCTACAAGTGAGGAGCTTTGCAAAGAGTTTGAGAGAGTTATGCAAAAGAAGTTCGAGATGAGTGCTCTTGGTGAAATGACATTGTTTTTGGGTTTGCAAATTAAACAAGATTCACGGGGCATTCTAATTCATCAAGGGAAATATGTGGACGATGTGCTGAAGAAATTCAAGTTCACTGACGCTAAACCGGCAGAAACTCCAATGGCAGAAAGACCGTTGTTAACTGAAGATGCTGAAGGATCCCCTATTGATCAATGACTTTATCGGTCTATGATTGGATCATTGATGTATCTGACAGCTAGTCGTCCTGACATCATGTTTGCTGTCTGCAATTGCGCACGATATCAGGCTAATCCTAAAACTTCTCATCTTACTGCTGTTACACGAATGTTTCGGTACCTTAAAGGTCGACCTAGGTTTGGTCTGTGGTATCCGAGGGATTCGAATTTTAACCTGTTTGCGTTTTCTGACAGTAATTTTGGAGGCACTGACAAGGACAGGAAATCCACCTCTGTTGGATGTCAATTTTTGGGTGACAGGCTCATTTCTTGGCAATGCAAGAAGCAACAAACGGTAGCTATTTCCACAGCTGAAGCAGAATATGTCGTCGCTTCGGCGTCTTGCTCTCAAGTGGTGTGGATGCAACATCAATTGCAGGAATACGGTTTGACTTATCTTAAGACTACCATATACTGTGATAATGATGTTGCCATACAAATTGTGAAAAATCCTGTTTTCCACTCCAAAACCAAGCACATTGATATTAAAGTTCATTTTATACGCGACTGCTTTGACAGAGGTCTTATTAAATTAGAGCAAATCGATACAGATGCAAATGCTGCCGATTTGTTCACCAAACCTGTTAGCAGTTCGAAATTTCAGGTGCTTGTGGATTTTCTGAAAATGATCCGCTTTACTGACTGAGCATGTTTTGTTTTATGTCATAGGTAAATTTGTTCATAATGTTTTCTATTCTTAGGTAGTTTTTATTTATGCTCAAATTTAGGGGGAGAAATTTATGAAAAATACAAAAACAATAAAAAATGAAAAATACAAAAAGAAGCTTTGCATGACATGGGAAATGATATGAATTTTCACATTATGGTCGAGGGCTGACTCATGTAAGACAAGTATCGAAATAGTTTGACTCTAGTATGATGTGTCGGTAGGCTCTATCCATAAGACTGGAGGCATTGACTGTTTCTGTTCAGAACTAAATTAATACATGACCTCAGGAAAGAAAATCACTTGGAATTAGCTCATTTCTATTCGAATGTTTGTATGTTGTCCCGATACACACAATTTTGATCTGCCTCTGAAATTTTCTCTGAAAAAGTCGTGTATCTCCTCTGCTGCATCCAGATACATGCTGATCTGGAGGTGCTAGGCAACGTCAGCTTCTGCTGCATCCAGATACATGCTGACCTAGCTGTACGTTGTCGCGCTGTAGATCAATTGAACACCCGAAAGAGGCCCTCAAGTGCCCAAAAGAAACCCAAGAAACCTATATCAAACTGAGAAAATCTCATTTGATTTGTATATTATATCATCTCTGCTTAAGATCTATTATGTTCCCAGTTAAAATTTCAGAGATCTGGATTGGACTTGGGAAATATGTAGTAGGGAAGATACTTGCATGATAGAGTGTGCTATTTATATTTTCGGGATCTGATTAGTATTTGTTTGAGTGTTCATTGTTAAGAAATCAAAACATGATAAAATGTGTTACATGCAGTTATATGAACAGGGTCTAGGGAAATGAGTTTAAAAGGACAAATAAACTGGTAATCGTCCAGATCATTCATTAGTAGATAAGTGTTGATAAGTGTTGTCAAGCCCGAAACCTGTGATTTGATCCCTAAGCAATTATGATATTTCCTTATTTTATTTTTGTAAATAATATTTAGATATTATTTATTTTTGGTTGTAGGTTTTTGTTCTCATAATAACATGCTCAGGAAGTTGAAGGGTCATATTGAAAATTTTGAATTCTAATTGGATTGCTGATAAAATTAAATTTTGTTAATAAATCAAATTTTTAGGTCTCGAATCGAGACTGTGGTTTGGGCCCAATCTACGGATCTCGTATCGGTATTGAAGCCCGACCCATTGTCTGATATATAAATGGTGGTCTCAGTCGAGACCTCATTTGTTCTCGAAATCATTAAAGACTTGCACAGATTCTCTATCTTTTTCCGGCGATTTGTTTGTTAATTCCGGTGATTTTCACGCGTTTCAAAACATTTTCAGATCTCGTCACATCAAGATTCAAAGGTATTATGATTTGTTGTTGAGTGTTTCTTGCAAATTGTTTGAAGAGTTGTTGAAGATTTATTGAAGATTTGAACAAGATGAAGAACCCTAATTGTGACATTATGTTGGTCTTCAAAGAAATCATAGGATGTTTATGGCGTTTGATCCAAAACTCTGTTGATTAAAGTTGTTTGTGGGGTCTCGACTAGGATTGCGGCTGACACATGTGAAGACTCGAGACCTAAAGTTGCGAGTCGCAACCTGGTCTGTCTCGACAGAGGTCTCGACTCAAAGTTGATGGTCTCGATTGAGGTCTCGACTCAAATTTGATGGTCTCGACTGAGGTCTCGATTTAAGTTAACCCAGTGTCGACTGAGGTCTCGACTCGAAATCTCATGGTCTCGATTCAACACCTCATGGTCTCGAGTCGATTCATGTGTGTTATCAACAGTCTATGTTTGAGTGTTAATTCAATGTGATCTGTCTTTGAATTAAGTTGACTAAACTTTTACTCTCATGTCTTATGCTTACTGTTTCTGTTTGGTATAGGATATGGATTTAAAGTTTATTTCAATGCACAATCAAGCTGGATACTTAGCTGCTCATCTAGAGAAGCACAGGAGATTATATACGTCACTGATTAAAGGGTTGAATACTTGCCGATGTTGATGCATGGAATGTCTGTTGACTACGTCTGCATTAGGTCTTAGGTCAAAATAGGTCAACATAGGTATTGAAAGTCAAAATCATGTATTATGTTGATAGGTCCTCTTATATGTACATTGTTTAGAAGCTGGTCCGCTCATAGGGTATTAAACAGGTTCGCTTATGTGTCATTCCAGGAGGTTCGCTTATATGGTTAAGAGGTAGGTTCGCTTATAAGGCATGTCCCTTCAAGCGAATCTCCAGGTCCTATATATAGTTCACATAAGCGAAACCACATCATTCATTCATGTTGTTGGAGCGGACCTCTCTCATTGCTTTGTTACCGAAACTCTGTCAAATTAATATCAGAAAGCAATAAAAGGAAAGGAATTGAATAGGAAAGCTGTTGTAACTTCATTTATGTTGATTCCGCCTTCGTATGTGAATATGAACGTTCTCTAATGACTATTCAGGGTCGGAACACGGTCCAACAAGTAGTATCAGAGCTCAGGACGAGGAGTTCATACTACTACAGCTTGAATCTACAGAATTCTCTCATTTCTACTCACTTTCTCTCATACTTTTTCAGTTTGAACTGGTTTCTACGGTTGAAATGGCCTAAATTTTGACTATAACGTGTGAAATACAGTAATAACAAACCCTAGAAAGTTTCAAGTAATTCGGACTAAAACATGGTGAAAACTGGTTAGAACTAGGTTCCGCTTGTCCGGACATCGAGGTTCCGCTTGAAAAACATAGGTTCCGCTTGAAATACATACTTTCGCTTGTAGGTTTTGCTCAAAAGGACAAGCAGTTCCGCTTATTTGTGCAGTTTCGCTCATAGGTTCCGCTTATACGAACATTTGTAGTTTCACTTGTTTGAACCATAAGTGTTTCGCTTATTCAGACATTTGCACACTTTCGCTTATACGAACAAGTCTACTTTCGCTTATCTGTCAAAATATAGTTTCGCTTATTCAGTCATACACTGTTTCGCTTATTTGTCACATTTTTCAAAAACTTGAAAATTTTTCTAAGTGTTGATTGATTTTGCAGGTACACTCAAGATGGATGATATTTTCTTGAACCCGTTCAGTGACATGTATGCGTTTGCTGGAAACTCCAGAAACGATGATACTTCATCGAGCAATGTGAATGAAAATCCAACGGTTGTGAAGAAAAAGGTAGCTTGGGAATCGGAAAGTGCTTTTGGAACGTTCAACAAACCCCCAAAGCTAATGGCTATCGAAGAGTACAGTAGATGGTCGAGAAAGTTTGAAGATTGGTTGATGGCGTTTGCATTTGCTAGTTGGAAGAGTTTGAAGAATGGTTATGAACATGGAGATAAATCTGGTGAAATGTTGACCTCAGCTGATGAGATTAATTCATTTGTAGCTGAACAGAAGTGTATAGCGTTGTTATTTCAGTCTGTTTGTGAAGACATAAAATCACTGATAGATTATAAAAATGCAAAAGATCTTTGGAAGAAATTAGAAAAGAAATGTATAGGTAGTGAAGAGATCAAGAAAAACAGAATGAAACTACTTAGGAAAGAGTTTGACATGTTTGGGTGTCTAAAGAACGAGTCGGTTTTTAAAATGATAGAACGATTTGGTCATCTGAAGCTGGAATTGGCAAGGCATGACATCAGATATTCTGAGGAAGATCTTATCGACAAGTTGTTTGACTCGTTACCAGACGAGATGGACTAGAGATATTATGCGTTAATGCTAAAGAATACCATCAAGGCACCAGAGAAGTTGACATTAGATCTGTTGATTGAAAAACTCGAGAGTCATGAGTTGGAGCTGAAGAAGACATTCAAAGTTAATCACTCATCCTACCAGCAGAATCTGGATCTTTATTATCCAAAGAGCATGATGCCAAAAGCAACTTCACCAAAGACTACATTTTCTGCTGAGAGTGTGTCCACAGCAAGCAAAGAAAGTCAAAGTGGTCAGAGCAGTGAAAATCATTGTGGTTATCACAGCGGATCTTCATCCTCTGCAAGTCATTCTGATGCAAAGAATCGTTTTCAATGCAACATTGCAATAGACTTGAAGAATGCTCAGAATTTTGACGAGGAGTCTGCCAAACAGCAGATGATCTTTCTAGCGTCGGTGTTGGAATCATATGAAGGGTTAGTAGCTAGGAAGATCGGCAACACAAACCTGACGAAAGAGGACTATGATCAAATAGATCCTGAAGAAATGGAGTTAATCGATATTCGTTGGGCTATGGCTAGTGCTGTTCGTCGTGCTTAGCGTTTCATGTAAATAACGGGCAGAAAATCGGTTGGTGGTCCGTCTACAAAATTGGGTTTTGATAAGTCCAAGGTGACATTTCAAGTGTAAGCAGAAAGGTCACTTCAAACGTGAATGCAGAAACGCTTATGCTGATGAGTCGGAGAACCCTTTCAGAGATCATTATGACAAGAAGGCGATTTATCACTAGAATAAATCTGAGCCGCCTAGATTGAAGCAGGTTGAAGACACCAAAGAAAAGTCTAGAGCACTTGCTGTGATCTATGATGATGAGGGTTATGATTGGAGCAAAGAGGTTCTACCGGAGGAAGACGCGGTTGGTTACGCGTTCATGGCGAAGAATGAACCTATTCCGTGGAAAGATAATCGTACTGAAGAGCAGAAGTATAGGTACAGAAAAATGATTGCTGAAAACAAAATTATTAGACTTTCTGGTATCTATCTGGAAGCGAGAAGAGCGAAAAGATGGGATCCGGACAGGGAATGCTACCTTGATCCGTATGGAAACATTGCGATTGATAACAAAACACTTGATATCGAAGCCATCATCAAGGAATACAAAGAAGAAGATGAGTACTGGCAGAATAAGTGGTGGGGAACTGGTGATGAAAAAGAGAAAGAGGAGCAAGAGAAATCAAAGAAGATTGATACTGGGGTAATTGATACAACGCAGGAGTTGACTGCTGAGAACTTAAGAAAAATGGCTGACAAAGTGCTGGCTGCTAAGGCACTTGAGGTAGACTCTAACTCCGTGTCTGAGTCAAAAAGCCAGGTCAGTTCAAACGTGTCAACAAATGCGTCAGGTAAGAAAATTGAAGGAAACGTGGATTGCAAAAGTTGCAACAAAGAGTGCAAATTTTGTAATACTGTCACGTATCTCAATGGGAAGAAAATTGAGGATCTGACAGCAAAAGTCAGAAGCGTTGAGAATCAGATTCTTGGTCGTGACAAAACAGTTAAAGCTTCAACTGAACGGATAAGAGAATTAACTGCTCAAATTGAAACTGATAAAATTGAACATGAAAAAGTTAAACAAGAAAATGAAAGGTTAATTCTTGAAAACCGTCAGATTTCTGAAAAGTTTGAAAAACTTAAAAGCACAGTAAAAGATAGTGATGATCGAAATGGTAAAACTTTTAAAGAAAACGAACATTTAAAAGCAGTGCTAAGAGTTAAAGAAGAATCAATCAACAAACAACTGGATGAAATCGCTAATTTGAAACTTAATGTTCAAGAGGCTGAAATTGAAAACGAGCGAATCCAGTTGAAGCTTAACAGCTATAGCTCCGCAAGCTTTGTTTTGCAACATATTGTTCCAAAACCCATAGGCAAAAACAAAGCTGGCGAAGACGTGTATTCTGATGGAACCGGGGTGGGTTTTCACAAAGTTCCACCGCCGATTTTGAATAATTACACGAAAAAGGAATCTGGGTTGGTTGAAATTGAGGAAGAAAGTGAAGTTAAACTTCCGGAGAACATTGATGTCACGTTCACATCTTCCAGTGATGATGGTGTCCAAAATGATATTGTAAAAGGTGTTGTTGAAAATGTGCTTAAAACGGATAGTGACACTACTGAGGAAGATGGGTGTTTCTTGGACAATTACATTCCGAAACAAAAATCCAAGAACAACTTAAATGAAGAATCAAATCTTGTCATGTACAAGATGTTGGGTTCGGATAAGTTGTTTTCGAATTCAGAGTTTCCAATCGAGAATGTAAACATGAACAAATTGACAAATGTTTTCAAACTGGTCGAAGTCGAGTTGTCAGCAGTGAACAATCTGAGTCAAAAGAAAAGTAAAATGAAGTTTGAGAAAGAAAAAGTTTACAACAAGAAATCTGTTAATCCATCGCGTTTTTACAATAACAACAGAAACAATTGGTCGGGTGGTTATCAGGGGGGTAAATCGTATCAGAAAAGAAATGTTCCAAACAAGAGGTTTGTCGAGAAGAAAAGGTTTGTGAACAGTTCAAGTTCACTTGCTGATGAAGAGAAAGAAATTTTTTCAAAATCAAACAAAGAGTTCTTTGAGAAAAGAGCTTCTCAGTCTCAGTCTGAAGGCACTAGTCGAGTGCCTGATACTCGAACATGTTTCAGATGTAATCAAGTTGGTCACATTACACGAAAATGTACCAATGAGAAGCCTAAGACTGAAATTGTGAAGATTCAACAAAAGAAAGTTGACAACAAGGGTAAAGCACCAATCGTTGTTGAGAAAAAGAGTTTTAAAAGTGACAACTTCAAAGTGAAAAATGAACCCGTAAAGAAGTCGGTAAATAAAAATGAAAAATTTTACAAACGGGTTGCATTATCTCAACAAGTTTGGAAACCCAAAACTGAGAAAAAGGTTTCATCTTATGAGGAATTAATTCAAGTTGATTATGATGCGAATTTTCCACCTCTGAAGGCTGAAAACTTAAAAATTCAAGTTGCGAGAGGTAAAACAGTCAAGGTTACACCTAAGGCTGATGAGGCCTGGGTGGACACCATGTTTGACTAAGCAGTTTGAATTGCCGGATTGCGAAGCATGAATCGGCATCTTTCTAGAAGTTGTTTAAGTCAAAGTTTGTTATGTGCAGGATCTTCCAAAACTTGTATCCAGATGGATAGTGGAGCTTCAAGACATATGACAGGGAAGACTGCGTTATTGTATGATGTGAGAAATATAAATGGTGGTTACGTAGGTTTTGCTGGTAATCAAGGAGGAAGGATTATAGGTGAAGGAATGTTATCCAACGGAATCGTAACGTTTGAGAGAGTTAACTACATCGCTGAGCTGGAGAATAATCTGCTGAGTATCTCCCAGATCTGCGACAGGATGTATACTACTCACTTCACTGACAAAGAATGTTTGATCTTGAAACCGGGATTTGTGATACCTGAGGAATGGATCATCATGAGGGCACCAAGAGTCAATGATCTGTACGTGTTGGACATGAGCGTAGCTACTACAACCACGGGTCAGGCTCATTGTTTTGTGTCCAGAGCAACGGAAAAAGAATCAAGATTGTGGCACCGGAAAATAGGGCATATTCACCTAAGGAAGATGAATCACTTGGTGCATAATGATTTGGTGACAGGAGTTCATGTCAAAGGTTTTCATCTGGAAGGGGAGTGCATTAGTTGTGTCAAAGGCAAACAGAAGAAAAAGTCACACCCTACAAAGCAAGTCAATTCAGTTTCGAGACCTTTGGAAAGGCTTCATATGGATTTGTTTGGTCCGGTGAATGTCAAGAGTATTACTGGAGATTACTACTGTTTGGTCGTAACTGATGATTATTCCAGATTTTCGTGGGTTTCATTTTTGAAAATGAAAGACGAAACGTTTGACAGTTAATTGGCGTTGTTTAAAAGAATTGAGAATCTGTACCAGAGTCCTATTAGTAGAATAAGAAGTGATAATGGTACTGAATCCAAAAAGAGTAAGATGGAAGAATTTTGTGATGAACGAGGTATTTTGCATGAGTTTAGTGCTTCGTACACTCCGCAACAGAATGGAGTCGCAGAACGTAAAAACCGGACACTAATCGAGACGGCTAGAACTATGCTCGTAGATTCAAAGTTACCAATTAATTTTTGGGTTGAAGCTGTTTCCGCCGCATGCTATACGCTCAACAGGGTTCCTACTGTCAAGAAGTTCAACAAGACATGAATGGAATGTCTGTTGACTACGTCTGCATTAGGTCTTAGGTCAAAATAGGTCAACATAGGGTATTGAAAGCCAAAATCATGTATTATGTTGATAGGCCCGCTTATATGTACATTGTTTAGAAGCTGGTCCGCTCATAGGGTATTAAACAGGTTCACTTATGTGTCATTCCAGGAGGTTCGCTTATATGGTTAAGAGGTAGGTTCGCTTATAAGGCATGTCCCTTCAAGTGAATCTCCAGGTCCTATATATAGTTCACATAAGCGAAACCACATCGTTCATTCGTGTTGTTGGAGCGGACCTGTCTCATTGCTTTGTTACCGAAACTCTGTCAAATTAATATCAGAAAGCAATAAAAGGAAAGGAATTGAATAGGAAAGCTGTTGTAACTTCATTTATTTTGATTCCGCCTTCGTATGTGAAGATGAATGTTCTCTACTGACTATTCAGGGTCGGAACACGGTGCAACAGCCGACTTGTTCATGCATTGAGAGAAAATCCTGTTGTTTATGAGCGTCTAGTTCGAGATTTTTGGAAGACTGCTAGTTTTGATGCCCTTGGAGCAGAAGGCAAAGGAGCTTTAACTGCTGAGATTCAAAAGAAAACAATTACAGTAACTGAGCAGATGATAAGGGAGATGTTAAAGTTCAATAACCAGGAAACTGATCCGATCGAGCTACCAGCAGGAACTGTGGAAGCGATTCTGCCAAGATTAAGTTATGAAGGAAAGTACCCATCGTTAGTGAAGAAATTTGTGCATCCCTATTGGCATCTGTTGGTGCACATGTTCATTCCTGCATGACAGAAAATCGAGGAGGCACTGATCAATTGAACATTACTCAGTCCGCTGCTTTTATCTGTCTTATAACCAATGAACCGTTCAATTACTCGAAGTACATATTCGAAGGCATGAAAAGAAATGTGACAGGAGTTCGAAAGGACAAGTTTTTGATGTATCCAAGATTTTTGCAGATGTTTTTGAATGCTCGTTATCCAGATTTGGTGAGATCTGGAGATACTTTGGAATTGAAGCCTATGGGTCCTGCTTGCTTTGGAGCTCTTACTCCGAAAAAGGGTACTGAAAAGAAGTTTGAAGGTTTAATTCCTCTGGAGAAATTTGGTCAGTTTGCTGAAACTGAGGATGTAGTTGCTGATCCGGTAATAGTGCAACCCGTTCCTGTAAATGCAATGGTTGCTGAAGAGCATGATGTTCAGGGTGCTGTTGATGATGTGCCTGAGACAGAGATTTTAACAATCAACTCTGACGATGAGGGCATAGAGATTATGTGTGATTCAGGTGATGATGAAGAGCTTCCTCCTGAAAATGAAGCTGAGAATGTTGTTTCTACTGTTCCATCGGTGATTACTGCTGAAAATTTGGCTTTGTTGTTAAAATCAGTGACTGATAAGATGGGGAATCCTCCTTCCGATCTTACACTATCGAATGAAGAGCCTGATGAAAACCCAAAGGATCCTGATTCATTGCCTTTGAAGCATAAAATGAGGGATCCTCGACTCGGAATGTATGTTGAGCAAAACAAAGATCAACCTATGTGCACTGCTGAAGATGATGATGGTTTATATGACTTCGATTTTGAAAAAAGTGTTACTGATACCACCACCTCTACTGAAGATATCTTTGAGTTTAACACTGATGCTCAAAGAACTGTACTGGAAACCACCACTGCTGATGTTTAAGTTACAAATGTTGATTCTGATTCTATTATTGATACTGTACCACTTGCTATCTCTGGCTCTGCAGGTCCTTCTGGAGTTATTCATGATATGCCCAGTAGTTCAAGCGGTAAAAGACCTGAAGAGCCTTTGAGAATGCCATTTGATGATGATTCAAGTGATGAGGATGAGTTTATTAGCATGAGGGAGATGAAGAGACGAATGGTTGTGCTTGAGCAAGATTCGATTCACAAAGACGCCAAGATTATCCAACTTGAAGATACTATAGTGAAGAAAGATCAACAGGTTGAACATCTTCAAGGAGATGTCAGTTTGTTGTTCAATATGGTGTATGATTTACGTGGAAAGCTGGAGAAGAAATTTGGGAATGAATTTTCTGATCCGACAGATGTAGAAAACCGAAGAAAAGCCTTTGATAGAGATGATGTTGAATGTAGTGCTGCTATGGAAAAATATTTTGAAAGGGTAATTGATCCAGTTGTAGAAAAGGAAAAGGCTGAGAGACTTAAGAAGAAAAGGGAGTTTGTTATACTGAAGAACAAGAATCTCAATCCTGATGATGATGATGCTCAAGCTACTCATCATTTAATGGATGTTGGTGAAACTCACTATGATAAAGTTGGAAACAGATCTGGTGTTGTTAGCTGGGGATTTGATCATGATCGTAGAAGATGGTGGATTAAGAGAAAAGTTGGTCCCGTTGAATGGTACAAGGCTCCAGCTCAGTTTCAAACATTTACAAAGGTTGATTTGACAAACTTGTCTAATGCACCTTATGTGGATGATAAGCCTGGAGGTCGTGGTTATTTGTTTTACGAGAGATTAAAGAGGGAGGTTCTTCGTGGTTTTCCTTCTACGCATACTGCAGAGTCTCTTATTGTACCAGCTAAAGGTGTTCGAGATCCATATACGAACAAGCGAATGAAGATTGTTCACTGGCCTGCTACTGATAAGGAGAAAGTGATTCCTTTAGTAAGAAAAATTCCAAAAGGCGCTTTGAAGTCTTTCCATTTTTGGGCTTATGATGAGCGTCTAGGGCAGGTAGTGATTGTGTGTGATGATGATGTGAACTTTCGTTTGGTAGATCAAGTTGATTTACTGAATCTTGCTTATGAGGATCTTGAGGTGTTAGCTCAGAATCAAATTAGAGCTACTGAAAAGTATGAAGAAATTGCCAAAGGATGGACTGCAGCTGTTGCTTCAGCCATTCACATTCGCACGAAAGGATTTGGTGGGCTCAAAGATCGTCTGGGTGGTGCTCGTGATAGTTGAAGTCTCAAAGCTCTCTATGTATAAACCTAGGGGGAGATTGTTGGAACCTTGAGGTTTATTCATAGAGAAATACTAAAGTTTAGGGTTGATTATGTAATGTTTAACTAATAGTTGAAGTCTCAAAGCTCTCTTGTATCAGTCACGTTTCAATCAGTGAATGCAAGTTCTGGTTTGTGTTGATTATATTATTGTTGGTTTCAATTACTAATAAACTTGAATCAACTTGTCTTTGATTTCCGCACTTACATAAGTCATAGTTTGATATCATTGAAAGATCCTAATCGGGTTTTACAGCTATGCTGCATTAGGCTTCGTCGAGGACTTCATCGAAGAAGAACAACACTCTTTTGCTTCCTGCTGGTCACTTTCCACTTTTACTACTCCCCAAGGGGTAGGTATCTTGATGCATTGATCATAGGTTGATGGCACAGCTTTCATATCATGGATCCAAGGCCTTCCTAATATAATATTATAGCAGGATAAGGAGTCCATGACACAGAAGCGCTGCATTGAGTTAACCCCTTCAACATATACAGGCAATTTTATCTCCCCTACGGTATTCCTGGCTTCTCCACTGAAACCGACGAGCATAGTGGATTCGAAGTAATATTCATTGGGGATACATTCATTCTCTTCAAAGTCTCCAGCTGAATTATGTTAACGGAGCTGCCGTTATCTACCAATATCCTACGTACAAAATGGTTAGCGACATATAATGTACTTACTAGAGCATCATGGTGAGGATCCTAAACAGTATCCCTGTCATCACTATCAAAAGTGATCACTTTGTCAGTTGTGAGGGTCGTCATCCTGGTCGGTTTTTCTCCTCTTTCGGCTTTAGCCTCCTTTGCATGTCTCTTGGCCGCAGAATATGAAGTCCCACAAATGTCGGATCCTCCTGAAATAAAGTTAATTATTTTGGCATCTGCAGGAGGTGATGCTGCTCGTTCGGGATCCTTTAGATACCCCTTGCCCAGGAGGTAGCTTATTTCTTTCCTTAGAGCGATGCAATCCTTAGTGACATGTCCGAAATCCTCGTGGAAGGCACACCATTTGGACTTATCCTTCCAATCAGCCTTTTGTTGATTCTTCCGAGGCCACCTGGCTTTGTCTCCTAAACCCTGCATTGCATACATCAGTTCGGGTATATTAACAGAAAAACATTATTCAGATAATTCAGGATATTCTTCAGGATCCTCGTCTTCAACAGTATTCACTTTCTTGCTGTCATTTCTTCCATATGGCTTAGAGCGATATGGTTTACACGAGGATTCTGATTTCCTGTTGGTCGGCTCATAGGTTGTTGACGAATTCATCCTCTCTTGCATCTTTTTATCATCCTCCAACCGAATATATCTCAGAGCCCTGTTGCGAGCTTCGCCCAGGTTCCTGCATGGATTCATTACAAGATCCTGGTAAAATTGAGAATCTTTTTGCAACCCCATCTTGAAAGCCTGCACAGTTGTAGCAACATCAAGATGCGGGATATGTAAGGATTCCTGACTAAATTTATTCACGTAATCCCTCAAGGATTCCTGGGGTCCTTGAGTTATCCTGTAAAGATCACTGGTTAGTTTCTCAAAACTTCAGCTGCAAGAAAATTGACTATTAAATAAATTAACCAAATGAGAAAATGAAGTAATTGAGTGAGGAGGGACGTTTAAGAGCCATTTTAAGGCCGATACTGTTAATGTAGAACCAAAACCCTTGCACAGGCATGCTTCCTTGAGATCTGGAGGGATAGGGTTGATTTCCATCCTTTCCCTATGCTGGGCAATATGCTCCTCAGGATCGGTGGTTCCATCATAGAGCTTCATATTAGGGGTCTGAAATCTTTTTGGGATGCGCAAACCGGGATATCCTGTGACTATCCTGGGACACTTCTGGAATTGGCTGGACCACCCCAGGCACACTGGATATCATGTCCTTTAGCTTCTGAAGCTCCCTAGATAATGCTGATGTCAGACCTGCATCCTGCAAAGATCCAACACCATTAGTGGCAAGAGTATTATTATTATTATTGGATACATTACCGATCTGAGGATTCTGGCCATATCCTGAAGCATATCCTGAGCTTCTCAAAGTTGACACTCTAATTGAAGAGGGTATCTCAGGAGTATGATTCTGGGAATGGCTAGGCACAATATTTCCCCGGTTATCCTCAGTATAAACTGCAGAACTAAAGTTCAAAGCCCTGGGTTGCAAGGGAGTGACAGTATCTTCAGCAGGCCTGCTCGAGCCAGATTTCAAGAGTTGCATCTCTCTCATCAACATTTGATTAGTTTCCTGCTGCTGCCTCATCAGTTCCTGTACACTACCAAACAAATTTAAAATTTCCTCATTAGAAGCCAAAACAGGACCAGATCCCTGGATATTGCGAGCGGGAATAACATCCCGGGCCACATGCATTTCAGTTCCTTGGGAAGAGGCTTGAGATCTCGGAGGAGGTGGTGGAAGCACCGAACCAATTGTTGCAGAGGTTGTAGCAGACACAGTGGAAGAGCTCATGTTTGATCTCGAGGCCATTGAAAATAGTGTGGTAAAAATTTTTGAAAATAGGAAACCAAGTAATGATTTTGCAAAAGCTTTTAGTAGAAATAGCACCACTTGCCCCACGGTGGGCGCCAAATTGTTTTGGTCAAAAATTACCGAAGCAATTAAGTGATCAAATTAGTTAAGTGAGGTAGTATGCTAGAAATGTGTGTTGGAAATATGCTAGTTAAGTTATTTGCAAAAACAGTTTCAGGATACGGCTTAGGATATAGAGTTGTATTTATGATCAAACAATGAGCAAAAAATGTAAAAGGTGACACAGGATGTACGAGGAAAGCCCTTGATCAATCTAGATCGTCGGCACAAAACCTTGGGAGCTGACAATCGCAGCTGCCTTGTTCTTCTATTACTTCAAATATCAGGATACAGTGCAGGATATGATGCGGATCAACTTGTGTGTAGTGATTGCTAGTAGCTAGAGAGCAAAGTGTGCGGAAGTGAGTGTGTGCCTTAGCCTGATCCGATCAATCTATTTATAGTAAAACGAAAGTAACTAACTATCCTATTAAACCGGGATGCTTTGAATATTCCTCAAGTGAACGTTGTAGTCCACTTCTTCCGGGTTCAACGTCTCTTATATAACTGGTTTGCCCGAGTCTTAAGGAGAAGAGGTCCACTTGACCATTAGAGACTTGCATCTTCTAATCTGCACGTGGTTAAATCAGTCATTACCAGGATATCGCATCAGGATGTTACCAATATCCTGATCACAAATAAACAATCAAAACCAGAATATTAGTCAAGATATATGTACAGAAAATGGCCCATAACACCACCCACCTTGGAATTGTGAGAAATGGACATGTGGGTCTTGTGAAGTGTGTGTAATGATTTGAGCTTTTAAAACACTCAAACTTCATTTAAACAAGATCAAACAAGCTCTCTCTCTCTCTCTTCCTCTTGAACCTTATGACCTAAACCCCCTCTCACACATACACTTTCAAAAATTTTAAACATTCCATGAAGATTCAAGAGTTTTTCAAGATGATTTCAAGCTAAAAAGGGTGTTTGGAAGTGATTTCAAGTAAGAACAACCTCCATCTCATCATCTATTCTCAAAAACCCATCTAAAATCTTGAAGGTATCAAATTATTTCATAAATCTTGTTTTGATTCTTGATGATATTAAATAATGATGGAAGTTTCTCTTGTTCTTGAGTTTAAACACTAACTTAAAACAAATAACAAATGGGTATTCAAAGAGATTAAAAATGGATGTGTGTACATATGTATGTATGGCCGTAGGTATATATGTGTGTGTAAGTGTTTGTTTTAGTTTAAAAACAAGTATTTTAACAAATTTTAAGTTTACTTGGTGTTTGGTTGGTCATATGTGACTTCCGACGTCTGAAAACATTACCGAATCGCTAAAATACGCATTTTTCAATGAACACTAGTGTGGGTGAATTTTGAGTGAATCGTATGTGATAAAATGTATTAAGTAATTTGAACGTGTAAATGTGATAAAATGTTAAGTGTTAATTTGACAATGAGTAATTTAGACTATGCATGTATGCATGTACGTTTTGTGCGGTAGGAACGGTAAATTTTGCGTTAAATGTGTAACTTGTTTGTCGAGCATGAAATTTGGTACTTGTGAGATGTTTTATGTATATTTGCTTTAAAAAAATACAAAATAGTTTAGTTAGCAATGTTTCGCATGTTTCGGTGTTAAATTATGTGAACGTTTATGCGTATATATATTACGACGCGCAAATCGTAGATATATTGCATAGAAACGGGAGAGTTAATGGATTTACACAATATTGGTCACCAATATCGTTCAAATCACAAAATCATAAATATATATATATATATATATATATATATATATATATATATATATATATATATATATATATATATATATATATTAACATGCCAACATAAACAAAAATGAAAACTTTTCGAGAAAATCTCAAAGTTATGTGATAATTCTAAGAAACGGAGAAACTTAGGATTTTTTTTGTGTTAAATATGTATATTGATTTAGAATTGTTCCTATATTAGGACGTGTATATATATATATATATATATATATATATATATATATATATATCAATTTCTAGGATTTGCGATATTAAAATACGCACCCAAAGGTGAGTGTCACTAAACCCCTCTTTTTACTGTTTTGTATATATTTTGGGGGTGGAACACGTCGTTAAAAGGGTTTAATAATGTTTTCAAAATAAAACATACCTTTTAATATAAAATATATATTTTTCCGCTGAAAATATATGAATTTGATAAGTTATACGTTTTGATGTAAAACGATTTTGAAGAATGAACATTATAAGTGCGGTATTTCTTAAGTGAAACGAGACCGTACGAATTGGGGATGAATTCCAGACTGAGTCTCAACATTTGAGTAACAGGGGAATTCGTAAATCATAGTATATTAAATTGTCATATTAGTAGGACATATATATTGTACGTGAGGCAGACATCATATTGTTCTTCGAGAAAGAACCCTGCGCCCATGATGTCGTTTAATCAGTTAAGTATGGTACGCGAGGAATTGTTGGTAGATCTGTCGGGTTGACAACCCCGTCATGACGGGTCACCCCATGTCAATGTCAAACAACGAATTATTGTTTATTGTCTAGCATTGATTATCCATGCATGGTTAATATATAGTTCGTATCGTCTAGCTAACATACGAGTCTGAAAGTTGACACAATAATTTAATATACAAAACCTGGGCAATATTACTGTTGTTGGAGTAATGAACCGACGGAAAGCCCATGGACATTCTAAGAAGTAAAAGGATGTTTTTTTATATAGACACCTAAACAGAAAGTTTTCTTTGGAATAAAATCTGTTAGTAAATGAATAAGTGAACTCACCTTCCTTTGTGTTGACACTTGATTTTAACGTGTTCTACAGGTACTTGAATTCGGCTTCAGGAAAATCATGGCGTATCTTGTGTTTGAATGATGCATGTTGTTTGTTTGAAAATGTTTGACAACTTTTAAACTTTCTAGGACTTTTGTAATAAGATCCGCAAGGGTCAAGGACATCTTAACTATGTAGTTATGTCATGTCTTAAAACGTAATGTTTAATAATTTATGTTTAAAGTAAACCAATATGTCCATCAATAAATTGCATCGCTCGACAAGATATAAATGGGCACCAACTTCCGTCTCCACTACGTTTAAATATTCCGCTGTGATGTTTTTGGGGTGTGACACCTCCCACAAATCGGGGAATCCGGTTATGGTTAGCATTGTTATTATTGTTGTAGTAACCGTCATTCCGGTTCCTTTGATTGTTGTTTCGTGGGTTGCGATTGTTTCCGTAACCATCATTCCGAGCATTCCCATAACCATAATTATCGTTGCCCACATAATTGGCGTTTTGATAGCCAAACTCGTCATTATCGAACCCCCTTGCGTTGTAGGCGTTATCCAAATTCACATACCCCCAACCATCGTCTTCTACCCGTTCATCTTAATTTCCCCCGTCATCCGAGTGTTCCGAGTGAATACTCACGTGTTCCTGCGATCGGTAGCCAGGAACACTATATGGTTCATCGTGGGGGATTGCGTTCCTCAAATCATCGATATTCAAGAACAGGTCTTCATTCGCGGGATTGCCACGATTTCGGTCGCATCTACTATCGAAGTTAACATTCCAATCATCGAGGTTGGTGGGTAAGGAGTTGTGTCGGTTGAGGTTTTGTTATGGAGGTGTTCTTTGGTTATTGTTGGGACCTCGGTTTTGAAACGGTGGTGTAGGTGGTCTCGGGTTGTTACCCCCGTCCGGTTGATCTTGTGGAATGTTTTGTTGGATATTTTGGTTTGGGCGAAAGGTTCCTCAGTATTGGAATTAGTGTTGGTTGTTTAGGTGATTGGAATTTTGAGGATCCATTGAACTAGGTTTAATGGATGGTGTGGATTGTGAGTTTTGGGTGACTTGATTAGAGACAACTGTTGCCTCTAACTGGCTTGCTAGGTTTCTTCTTGCTACCCGTTCGATTTCTAGTTCGTAGACTAACGGTGATGTTCGCCCGGAATTCCTTGTATGCATGTACTACCTGTGACCTGCACAAATAATACACCACGCATAACAAGGAAAAAGAAAGAGTACAAAAAGAACTAAGCACTTTAAACAGTCAATCACAAAAAAATGCAAACAAGTATCCAAACGCAAAGCGCACGAACTCCCCGGCAACGGCGCCAAGATTTGATCAGAGTGTCGCGCTCCGGTCAAAGATAATATTTATATGCGCTAATTACCCTTAACAAATAGTTAGCGGTAGCAAGAGGTCGAACCATGAAGAGTTTGTGGTTTGCAAATGGACTTGATTGATTCTTAAAGTTGTCACAGTTATGAAGTTTACTAGATTGTTTTTATGAATTTTGTTTGTTTTGAAAAGAAATCTGAATAAACCGACAAGTTTGGTTTTTAATTATGACTAACAAAAACTTAAACAATTGCATGAAATTATAATTGATGATTTAAAACAAGATAAGTAAACAAGGTTCACACCCAGTTCGGTAATTACAATCCAAGGGTTTCTACACGTTTTAGATTTGATTCAATTGCAAAAGTGATTAACGAATTTAGTGTTGCGAGGCTTAGGTGCCAATATCTGTCTACGTTACAAAGAACGGACAAAAATGCACTTCATTACCAAGAACATGTAAATCCTAACCTAGACAAGGCATGAATGCACATAAACATTTCATAAATTCAAATTTAATCTTCACTCGACAATTTATGAATTCAATACAAATGCAAGACAATTGTCATAAGCTTCAAAATCAACTAGCAACTTGTCACAAAATCAAACCAAGAACAATGTTAAACCCTAGACTTACAAAAACCTACACCAGGGTGAAACCTCCAGGAATTTAGCCGCTCATGGAAGGACGAACGCTATCACCGGATAAAGGAAACTTGAGATTGAACATCTTTAATCTTGGAAATGATGAATGATGATGATTAGGGTTTGGAGTGAAGTGATGGTGATGAATGGATAGAATGATTGATGGATTGGTTAGGGTTAGGGTTAGGATGTAGATGATGATGATTCGGTTGATGTATAGGTGTGATGGATGGATTCGATTAGGGTTAGGGGTGATGGAGAATTGGTTCGGGTTTTAGGTTAGAGGTGATTAGGTGTGTGTTCGGGATGATTAGAAATATGTTAGATGATTAGAAGATGATCCCCCATGGTCTTTTTACCTCACACAACTCGTAACTCCCGAATATTGGTCAAAAATTAGGTTATAACCGTCCCCAAACAAAAGAACTCAAAATTCGCGATGTGAGAATGCATGTGGCATCGCCAACGGCCCCTTTGGACGTCGGCGACGGCACCTGGAAGTCTCAGTTTCACCCGACGGCTTAATCTGATGTTTATGAAGGTTTCTGGCCAACGGAACAAACCAAAGGGCGTTGCCGACTGCCCTTTTGGGCATCGCCGACAGTGCCTCTAAATCCCATTTTTTTTTCTTCATAACTTCTTCGTTTTAGCTCCGTTTTATTCACCGTTTTCACCCACCTCTTCGTAATTCAGCCCTCTATCATGCCATCTTCCAATATCTACATTTTCAATCTATTAACATCCCCTACAACACATCTAATCTTCATGTTTAACACCAACTTGTTTTCTGTTTTTCCATTTTCCCATTCCCGGTTGATCTGTCTTCCATCCCGGTGCTCCGTAAAGCTCCCAAATAGCTTCTTAAACTCCATTAGACCTGCAAGACACAATTCCAATCAAAAGTAGGCTACTCGAAACTAAAAGCTATGTAAAAACATGAAATTAAACATGATAAAGCACCGGTTTTCGACCACGCATCACCATATCGAGTATGAAAGGCGATTTTAGGGATGTCTTCTTCGAGAATGTAAAGCTGATGATAGCCTGAATGAAGATCGATTTTGGAAAAGCATGTTGCGCCTTGGAGTTGATCGAAATGGTCATCAATGCGAGGAAGAGGATAATGGTTTTTGACAATGAGTTTGTTATGCTCACGATAATCGATACACATGTGGAATGAACCATCCTTCTTTTTCATGAACAAAAAAGGAGCACCCCAAGGAGAAGTACTTGGGCGTATGAAACCTTTATCAAGCAACTCTTCAACTTGACTAGACAACTCTTACATTTCAGAGGGTGCAAGGCGGTACGGAGCTTTAGCGACAGGGGTAGAACCAGGGATGAGATCATTATGAAAATCAACAGAACGAGGTGGAGGAGGACCAGGCAGATCTTCAGGAAAGACGTCAGGAAAATGACGCACTACTGGAACATCACTTATGTCTTTTCCCTTACCCTTTTGCAAAGTACTGTTTACGTAACTACTTGTTCGCTTGTGTGCATGACATAAGCTTTAGTCCCATTGAAGGTTTATCTCCATAAACGTACAAGATATCGCCAAAAGGAAGAGGCAAACGAACGTATTTCTCATGACAAGCAATTTCAGCATGGTTCTTACAAAGCCAATTGTCACACCCCCAAAATCCACCTGCGGAGTATCACCGCTTGGGAGCGTGACTGACCAGGATCAAGCCACCAATCATATTGAACATGTAATTAAATAGTAAAAGTTATCCATCAATACGAAAGGTGTTTATCAAAACCAACATAAGTAAATGTAGCGGAAGCATTTATGTAAAACCCAACATAATTATTATTGTTTGAAACGTCATAAGTGTTTAATAAGTAATCACGATCCATCTGCCCACAACGACCTGCTCCTCCTTGTGCAAGCTCCATTAGTACCTAAGGTCCTGCAAGGCATGCAGCAGAGAGTCAACAACTAGTTGAGCGAGTTCACAGAAAGTAAATGCGTAACAGTAAGTTCATGAGTATCAAGTGGCTCTACTGGGCCGTTAGTACGTTCTATTGACTAGACTATTCATAACCATAAGTGTTCTTTACAATCCGAGAACAGTAGTAGGTATAAGTTCACGCAGGTCTTACGTGAGTATCCTTCACATCCGAGGATAGTAATGAGTATAAGTATCCTTCACAACCGAGGATAGTGATCAGTATAAGTATCCTTCACAACCGAGGATAGTGATCAGTATAAGTATCCTTCACAACCGAGGATAGTGATCAGTATAAGTATACTTCACAACCGAGGATAGTGATCAGTACAAGTATCCTTCACTTCCGAGGATAGTAATCAGTATAAGTATCCTTCACATCCGAGGATAGTAATATGGTAGTCTACTCATAGTGTCAGTACGAATCTATTCAACCTTATCCTTTCAATCCCATTCCCAACACCCCAGGAATCCCATGCCTTGGTAAGAGTGTGAACTCACCTTGGGTTGCTCGGCAGATACACACAAAAGGGTTTCTTGAACTAAAGGTGGTCAACCACGTCCTAACAGGGTTACCATACAAGTCAGGTTTGGTGTTCAAGTATTGCACGTATGAATCACGTAAGTTAACATGTTAAAAGCACGTATAGATCATGGCAAATCACATAATACACGTTAACACTTTAACAATAATAGTCAAGCACTCATCATGTCTAACTTGTACGATCCGAAAGACATAGCCCAATAACAGTCAGCCCAACATGTTGTGCGTTCAGCACAGCCTTGTGCGATCCACAACATGTTGTGCGACTCCGTTAGACACCCGGCCCAAAATAATAAGAAGCCCAAATAACATAACAATCAACAACACATTCTCGGCCCAATCCGATAACACATAAAAGCCTTGTGCGATCCGGCTTAGGCTTGTACGATTTGAGTAGTCCAACCCAACAAGAATACCCGGCCCAAACAACAAATGAGTAAAGCAATCTTGTGCGATCCAGTCCAAGTTGTGCGACTGGATTTGGACTTGTGCGGTTCTATTTGGGCTGATCGGCCCACTGCTTAACAACATTACAACCGATGAGGTCCAGTGAACCTTGTGCGACTGGTAACATCTTGTGCGAACAGATCATCAACTTGTGCGTTATGGGTCCTTGTGCGATCAAGGACTTTTGTGCGATTGGTAACAAACTTCCGGATATCATGCAATCGGTTACAATCATAATTCTTGCCAATCAATTACAAAATTTCCATACTTGCACACAATCAATTAACAACTAACAGTTTTGCATATTATCGATCAAACATGGGATTTCATCATCAATTCTTATGAACCCTAAACAACAAGACATGAACACTAATTAATTCCTCACTATTTAGTTGGATCAAACCCTAAAACTTACACATATCATTCGAGTTCAACCATATCTCAGCCGATTGCCTATCCATTCGGTACTTATAACAAGGCCATCAATTAGTGTAACCATATCTAGTATACATGATAGCCGATTAACAAAACTCAATCAATTATCATCATGATTAACATGCCATCAAAACCCTAGTTTATCATACAAGATCATAATAGCCCACATATCATAATATCAATACATCATTCAAACAAAGCACATAGCATGAAGTACTAACCGATTAAGAGAAAGAACAAGGTTTGATCCGAGCGAGAAAGATCCTTGATGTTGGGGGATTGCTTGGCTGCCTACGGTTCGCAAAAGAGATAGAGGAGAGCTAGGGTTGTGTTGTGTTAAGTGTTTTGTGACAAATGATAATCCCAATCCCCAACTATGGGGTTTACACGATTAAGAGGAGTGGGCCGACCCTTAATTGGGCTGCCCCTAACCCGAGCACAATGGCACGGCCCAAAGGCCTTGTGTGATTGATTGTGTAGTGTTGTGCGGTTCGGGTTTCATACAAACATGTAAAACACACATTCACATATCATACATACATACATTTACACCAAGCATGTACCAAATATATCATTTATCAAATCAATCATATAGCTTCACATAAGTACGTGACGTTACAAGGTAGGTCTAAAGTATGAGTTGTCACATTATCCCCAACTAAAAAGAAATTTCGTCCCGAAATTTGGTACGCACTCACTGAGGAAGCTAGGTAAGTTGTATTGTTCACTGGTTTTCCTGGGGTGTCACATCCTCCCCCCGTTGATCTGGAATTTCGTCCCGAAATTCCGAAGTAGTAGCTTCAGCCTCAGTAGTGGTTGCATTGGTTCCGAATAACTGGGGGTACTTTTCTGTCATCCTGTCTTCGCGTTCCCAGGTGTACTCTGGGCCACGTTTGGAGTTCCAACAAACTCGGACAAGAGGGATTCTCTTGTTCTTGAGGACCTTAACATCCCGGTCCGCGATTTCAACTGGTTCCTCGACGAACTGCAACCGCTCATCGATAGTGAGTTCCTTAAAAGGAACTATGAGGGTCTCATCTGACCGGCACTTCTTCAGATTCGACACGTGAAAGACATTGTGAACTGCTCCGAGTTCAGCTGGTAGGTTTAGCTTGTAGGCCACTTTGCCTATTTTCTCAATGATTTCGAATGGTCCGACGTACCGCGGATTTAGTTTGCCCCGTTTGCCAAAACGAACCACACCCTTCCAGGGTGAGACTTTAAGTAAAACCCGGTCCCCGACCTGAAATTCCAATGGCTTTCTACGCTTGTCCGCGTAGGCTTTCTGACGGTCGCGTGCTGCCGCCATGCGTTGTCGTATTTGTGCAATCTTTTCTGTGGCGTCCACTACAATCTCTGGACCCGTAATCTGACTATCCCCCACCTCTGCCCAACAGAGAGGTGACCGGCATTTACGTCCGTACAATGCCTCGAATGGAGCGGCTTGTATGCTGGTGTGATAACTGTTATTATATGAGAACTCCACCAAAGGGAGGTGCTTTTCCCAACCGTTGCCGAAATCAATAACGCATGCCCGAAGCATGTCTTCGAGAGTTTGGATCGTACGCTCAGACTGCCCATCCGTCTAAGGATGATATGCTGTGCTCATGTCTAACCGTGAGCCGAAAGATTTGTGCATCGCTTGCCATAGTTCTGACGTGAATCATGCATCCCGATCCGAAATGATGGAAGTGGGCACCCCGTGCCTCGAAACGACTTCTTTAAGATAGATGTCTGCGAGAGTGGAGAACTTATCCGTTTCCTTTATAGCTAGGAAGTGTGCAGACTTGGTGAGTCGATCCACGATCACCCATATGGTATCATTCCCACGCTGGGATCTAGGTAGGCCTGTAACAAAATCCATGGAAATTTCCTCCCATTTCCACTGTGGTATATTGGATTGCTGAAGTAGGCCCGCTGGTTTTTGGTATTCCACCTTGACTCTCGCACAGGTCAAGCACTTGCTGACATAGGTAGCGATGTGGGCCTTCATGCTAGGCCACCAATAGGTAGTTCTGATGTCGTGGTACATTTTATCCGACCCTGGATGTACCGAGTAGCGGGACTTGTGAGCTTCATCCATTACCAGCTCGCGTAGACCGCCATAAAGTGGGACCCATATACGCCCCGTTACATAGTAGGCGCCGTCTGCCTTCTGTTCTAATCGTTGCCTTGAGCCGCGTAGGGCTTCAGCCCTGACGTTTTCTAGTTTCAATGCTTCTGCCTGAGCATCTCGTATCTGTGTAGGAAGGCTAGACTGAATCGTAAGCTGTAGCGCTCGCACGCGCCGTGGTAGAGTGTCTTTCCGACTGAGGGCATCAGCCACAACATTGGCTTTGCCTGGATGGTACTTGATGGCGCATTCGTAATCGTTCAGTAGTTCTACCCATCGCCGTTGACGCATGTTCAAATCCTTCTGCTTAAGAATATGCTCGAGACTCCTGTGATCGGTGTAAATTGTGCACTTGGTACCGTACAGGTAGTGTCGCCATATCTTAAGTGCAAAAACAACAGCTCCCAGCTCTAAATCGTGCGTCGTGTAGTTCCGTTCATGAATCTTAAGTTGACGCGAAGCGTAAGCGATAACCTTATCCCGTTGCATCAATACACATCCCAGACCCTGGATGGATGCATCACAGTATACTACAAAATCGTCCATGCCCTCTGGTAATGAGAGGATGGGTGCACTACAAAGTCTATCCTTTAGGTGTTGAAAGGCAGTTTCCTGCGTGTTGCCCCAACGGTAGGTGACACCCTTCTGTGTCAGTAGTGTAAGCGGCTGAGCAATCTTTGAAAAGTCTTTAATAAACCATCTGTAGTAACCCGCCAAACCCAAGAATTGGCGTATTTCCGTTGGCGTACGTGGTGCAGACCAGTTCCTGATCGAGTCTACCTTGGATGGATCGACATGAATCCCATCCTTGTTTACTACGTGGCCTAGAAAGTGGACTTCACGAAGCCAGAAGTCGCATTTCGAAAACTTAGCGTACAGCTGTTCCTTCCGTAGGAGTTCCAGAATAAGGCGTAGATGCTGCTCGTGTTCCTCCTGACTCTTGGAGTAGATCAGAATGTCATCGATGAAGACAATGACGAACTTGTCAAGATAGGGTTTGCACACCCTGTTCATAAGGTCCATAAATACAGCAGGTGCGTTCGTTAACCCGAACGGCATGACAAGGAACTCGTAGTGACCGTAGCGAGTTCTGAATGCGGTCTTGGAGACGTCCTCATCCCGGACTCTCAGCTGATGATACCCTGACCGTAGGTCTATCTTGGAGTAGTAACACGACCCTTGCAACTGGTCGAATAGGTCGTCTATGCGTGGAAGAGGATAACGGTTCTTCACCGTTACCTTGTTCAATTCACGGTAGTCGATGCACATTCTGAACGTACCGTCTTTCTTTTTCACAAAAAGTACTGGAGCTCCCCAAGGCGAAGAGCTTGGACGAATGAAGCCCTTTTCCAAGAGCTCTTGCAGTTGCTTTGACAGTTCCTCCAATTCTGATGGAGCCAGACGGTATGGTGCGCGAGCTATGGGTGCTGCTCCTGGAGCGAGCTCGATTTGAAATTCGACCTGACGGTGAGGCGGTAATCCAGGTAAATCTTCAGGAAACACCTGAGGGTAGTCGCGTACTACTGGAATATCCTCCAGTTTCTTTTCCTTCACTGATGCATCTGAAACGAGTGCCAAGATTGCGGTGTGGCCCTTCCGCAGACACTTCTGAGCCTTCAAGAAAGAGATGATGCCTACCACTGCACCACTCTTGTCACCTTGAACTTTGAGAGGTTCTTGACCAGAACGGGGAATGCGAATAATCTTTTCGCTGCATAAGATTTCTGCCTGATGCTGGGATAACCAATCCATCCCAATAACGATAACAAAACTTCCCGAGGCTATGGGAATAAGGTCGATCGAGAAAGCTTGACCAGCTAAGACAATACTACAACCCCTGACTATTTGCGTGGCTTCTAAACTCTTACCATTAGCTAGTTCTACGACGTGTTTGGTGTTTAGGGGTGTTGGTGCACGTTTTAACAATTTACTAGCTTTCACAGAAATATAACTTGTATCCGCACCCGAATCAAATAAGACAGTAACATAAATATTGTCGAGGAGAAACTTACCCATAACTACGTTGGGATCATTCCTGGCATCACCCTGCCCTAACACAAATGCACGACCCCTTGCCTCGTTGCCGTTGTTGTTTCCCCCGTTGTTGTTGTTGCCATTGCCCTGATTGTTGTTATTGTTGTTGTTGTTCTGGTTCCTGTTTAACTGAGGGCAGTGCCTTTTGAAGTGACCTTCTGCCCCACAATGAAAGCATCCTTTGTTGCCCTGTTGCTGATTCTGCTGTGCTTGTGGCTGCTGCTGGTTCTGGTTCGCAGGACGAGGGCTTCTACAATCCTTGGCCTCATGACCCATCTTAAGGCATCTCTGACAGCGACCCTTGTTACACTGGCCACCGTGATGCCTGCCGCAGTTGTTGCATTTTGGGAGGTTCCCTCGATATCCGCCCTGCCTGTGGCTACCTGAGGAATGCTGGCTGGGACTCTGATAACTGTCAGTCTTCTGCTGCTGGGCTTGAGACTGAACTGAAGCTGATCCCTTGCTGGAATCCCCATCCCATTTTCTCTTACTCTCACTGGGAGTAGCAGGAGTAGCTGAAGTAGTAACGGTAGCAGTAGCGCTGATACGTTTAGGCAGTTTGTTCTGATCCACTGCCTGGTCTGTGATGCGGTGAGCGAGGCATTGAATATCCTGGATGTTATCAAGATTAGCCGAAGTAACGTGGCTCTGGATCTCTGGTGCCAACCCTTTGAGATACAACTCAATGCGCTTAATTGGAGGGTCCACCATAGTTGGACACAGCACGGCCAGTTCGTTTGACCTTTTAGTGTAAGCTTCAATCTCCGATCCAGTCATCTTCAGATGGTAAAACTCATCCTCCAGCTTATGGATGTCTTCCCGAGTACAATACTCCCTCTTGATCAGTTCCTTGAAATCATTCCAGGGTGTGGCGTTAGCAGCTGCCAACCCTAAAATCTGAACTTGGGCGTTCCACCAAGTTAGTGCTATTCCTTCTAGCGTGCCAGTGGCGCATTTCACCCTGCGAGCCTCAGGGCATTCACACATTTCGAAAACTGACTCTAGCTTCTCGAACTAGTGGAGGAGTCCCACTGCCCCCTCTGTGCCGCTGAAAGTACTTGGACGACAGTCCATGAAGTTCTTGAAAGTGCAGACAGGTTGCTGCGCGTGTTGACCTATTGTGTACGAATAGGACGAGATTAAATACGAGAGTTAATGCAGGATCTAAGGATCCTAGTATGAGTCTATACTGCAGGGTATACTACCTGCTTGAGCAGCTGCAAGTGCCGCAGCAACTTGAGCTTGAACGAGAGCCTCTAGCTGGGCTTGAGTCATGTTGATTCGTCCAGACATGATCTTCATTGTAAAAGTAGCGTAAGTGAGAATGGTTCGCGAGTAGGGCGATGACAGAAAAGCGTAAGCACGTAGGTATTCTCATGTAAAAAGTCATGTGTATCTAAGTGTAATGCGAGCAAAGTTCTATATAGTTCTATCATGCAGGTAATAAACATAATCCTTATTACCTAGGATGTCGAGTCTTGCACGTGGAGCGAAGCGTCGTTGTGGATCGTTGAGAGCACTATTCTGGTTATAGTCTGGTTTTAATAAAAACGTTTTCCCCATATTAAAACCAAGTTCTCTATAACCAATGGCTCTGATACCAATCTGTCACACCCCCAAAATCCACCTGCGGAGTATCACCGCTTGGGAGCGTGACTGACCAGGATCAAGCCACCAATCATATTGAACATGTAATTAAATAGTAAAAGTTATCCATCAATACGAAAGGTGTTTATCAAAACCAACATAAGTAAATGTAGCGGAAGCATTTATGTAAAACCCAACATAAGTATTAGTGTTTGAAAAGTCATAAGTGTTTAATAAGTAATCACGATCCATCTGCCCACAACGACCTGCTCCTCCTTGTGCAAGCTCCATTAGTACCTAAGGTCCTGCAAGGCATGCAGCAGAGAGTCAACAACTAGTTGAGCGAGTTCACAGAAAGTAAATGCGTAACAGTAAGTTCATGAGTATCAAGTGGCTCTACTGGGCCGTTAGTACGTTCTATTGACTAGACTATTCATAACCATAAGTGTTCTTCACAATCCGAGAACAGTAGTAGGTATAAGTTGACGCAGGTCTTACGTGAGTATCCTTCACATCCGAGGATAGTAATGAGTATAAGTATCCTTCACAACCGAGGATAGTGATCAGTATAAGTATCCTTCACAACCGAGGATAGTGATCAGTATAAGTATCCTTCACAACCGAGGATAGTGATCAGTATAAGTATCCTTCACAACCGAGGATAGTGATCAGTACAAGTATCCTTCACTTCCGAGGATAGTAATCAGTATAAGTATCCTTCACATCCGAGGATAGTAATATGGTAGTCTAGTCATAGTGTCAGTACGAATCTATTCAACCTTATCCTTTCAATCCCATTCCCAACACCCCGGGAATCCCATGCCTTGGTAAGAGTGTGAACTCACCTTGGGTTGCTCGGCAGATACACACAAAAGGGTTTCTTGAACTAAAGGTGGTCAACCACGTCCTAACAGGGTTACCATACAAGTCAGGTTTGGTGTTCAAGTATTGCACGTATGAATCACGTAAGTTAACATGTTAAAAGCACGTATAGATCATGGCAAATCACATAATACACGTTAACACTTTAACAATAATAGTCAAGCACTCATCATGTCTAACTTGTACGATCCGAAAGACATAGCCCAATAACAGTCGGCCCAACATGTTGTGCGTTCAGCACAGCCTTGTGCGATCCACAACATGTTGTGCGACTCCGTTAGACACCCGGCCCAAAATAATAAGAAGCCCAAATAACATAACAATCAACAACACATTCTCGGCCCAATCCGATAACACATAAAAGCCTTGTGCAATCCGGCTTAGGCTTGTACGATTTGAGTAGTCCAACCCAACAAGAATACCCGGCCCAAACAACAAATGAGTAAAGCAATCTTGTGCGATCCAGTCCAAGTTGTGCGACTGGATTTGGACTTGTGCAGTTCTATTTGGGCTGATCGGCCCACTGCTTAACAACATTACAACCGATGAGGTCCAGTGAACCTTGTGCGACTGGTAACATCTTGTGCGAACAGATCATCAACTTGTGCGTTATGGGTCCTTGTGCGATCAAGGACTTTTGTGCGATTGGTAACAAACTTCCGGATATCATGCAATCGGTTACAATCATAATTCTTGCCAATCAATTACAAAATTTCCATACTTGCACACAATCAATTAACAACTAACAGTTCTGCATATTATCGATCAAACATGGGATTTCATCATCAATTCTTATGAACCCTAAACAACAAGACATGAACACTAATTAATTCCTCACTATTTAGTTGGATCAAACCCTAAAACTTACACATATCATTCGAGTTCAACCATATCTCAGCCGATTGCCTATCCATTCGGTACTTATAACAAGGCCATCAATTAGTGTAACCATATCTAGTATACATGAGAGCCGATTAACAAAACTCAATCAATTATCATCATGATCAACATGCCATCAAAACCCTAGTTTATCATACAAGATCATAATAGCCGACATATCATAATATCAATACATCATTCAAACAAAGCACATAGCATGAAGTACTAACCGATTAAGAGAAAGAACAAGGTTTGATCCGAGCGAGAAAGATCCTTGATGTTGGGGGATTGCTTGGCTGCCTACGGTTCGCGAAAGAGAGAGAGGAGAGCTAGGGTTGTGTTGTGTTAAGTGTTTTGGGACAAATGATAATCCCAATCCCCAACTATGGGGTTTACACGATTAAGAGGAGTGGGTCGACCCTTAATTGGGCTGCCCCTAACCCGAGCACAATGGCACGGCCCAAAGGCCTTGTGTGATTGATTGTGTAGTGTTGTGCGGTTTGGGTTTCATACAAACATGTAAAACACACATTCACATATCATACATACATACATTTACACCAAGCATGTACCAAATATATCATTTATCAAATCAATCATATAGCTTCACATAAGTACGTGACGTTACAAGGTAGGTCTAAAGTATGAGTTGTCACACCAATCCACGCCTACTATGATATCTAAGCTACCTAATTGCATTGGTATGAGTTTGATAGGGAATACATAATCGTTAAGAGTGAGAAAACAATCACGAAGAACGGAATCGACGGTGATGGACTTGCCATTGGCAACTTCGACTGTGAATGACTTGGGGAGTTTAGAGCCTGTACAATTTAACACTGATTCAAATTCAACGAACATGAAGCTTTTATCCGCACCATTATCAAATGGTAAAGAAGCATATGAGTCATTAACAAGAAACGTAACATTCACGACTTCATTGTCGTTTTGAGCTTGGTTCACGTTGATGTTGAAAGCTCGACCATGAGGTGCTGGCTGTTGCGGCTGCTCTTGATTAAGTTGAGGGCACTAAGGACGAAGATGGGTAGTGTCTCCACACTTGTAGCCGACTCTAACATTGTTGGCTGGTTTTGGGTTTTGCGGAGGTTGCTGAACTTGGTTGCCCTGTGGTGTAGGACCACTATGGAATATGGCGGCAACATGCCAAAACCGATTGCACGTGGTACAATGGCGGCATGCGGTGTTTGCAGGATGATGGTAGTGGCAGGTATTACACTTGGGATGCGTCCCGGTGTAAGGCTTCCTTGTGGTTTCTAGTGTGGGAGGATTTGGTGTAGTAGCAGGGGTAATTGCATTGCAACTTTGGCTTTGAAACTTGTGTTTCTTGCCTTTGTTGCCGCTCGACTGGGTTTTGGTTATGTGGTTGCTTGGTTTGCAGACTTGGTAGGAGTGGGGGTTGTGATTTGTTTATCTCTGCCGCAGTTGTTGTTGAGACTGGCTGCAAGGCGATAAACTAACTCGTTGGTTTCAGGTTTTGAGGCTTTTATAGTGTCACGCATGGCGGAGGGTAAACCTTGGAGGTATTTCCTGATAGTACATTCAGGAGTCGAAACAAGATGGGGGCATAATAACCTCAGCTGCTTAAAACGGGTGGTATAACCAACATTGTCATCACCGATCTGCTTGAGGTGCCAGAACTCTTCCTCAAGCTTTTGCTGCTCGTGGGGAGGGTAGAACTCGGTCATCATCAGTTCCTTAACTTCAGCCCAAGGGAGGGCGTAAGCTTCCTCGTTGGAACGAGTATTACGCTCATCCGTCCAAGAGTCAAGTGCTCTTGCGTGGACGACACCAGTAGCACTACAGGTTTTCAAGTTCTCAGGGCATTCACTATTAATGAACGTCTCGTCAATGCTGTCGAACCACTGGAGCATTGCAGTAACAAATGATAACGAAGCATTATTAATGTTTGACATTGCGAGGAAAGTGAGATTCGTGGCATCCAACGTTGAAATGAAAAACGTATCCAATGTAAAACACATTAAAATTGAGATAGCATAAAAGGGAGTTAACGTAAAAATTTGGGTTGTCACAGATCGTAACTAACACTATTCCAAAGTAAATCGAAATCCTTTCGAGTTAGAGAAACGTGCTTTGGCCTAATAGGAAAATACTCTCGTCGAGAAGCGATTAACGGTATTTTCCCTTCCAGTTACTACATGTCCCTAGTCGATTGGAAAATCAAAACTTTGGCGAGATTGAAAATCGAAGAGTGGGACTAGTTATCAAGATGCGGGTTTCACCCCTAACTTGGTAACATCGTACCCTAGTATGGTTGGTACTTATCGAACAAATCGAGATAAAATCTTGAGACATTGGTAAGGATCCACTAGAATATGAAATGGAAATTCCCATCAAGATATGGATAACACTCCTGACTTGATGGTGAATTTCGTGCAAATAACATGGTAGCGGATTGAAAGTCATCACCAAATGTGAGAATCACCCCTATTTTGGTGGGTCGTTTCGATTGTGGAATAAGAGTATCTTCATCTAGCCTTCAAGTGTGTATTGTGGTTGCCTTAGGAAAGGCATGTATTTTAAAGACCAAAGAAATAGATAGAAGCAAATAAGATAGAACGCAAGTAGTTTTAAAGAACAAAGAAGAAAATATTCCTAAACTATAGACTAGGTCAAACGCATAGCAATTAATGATAATTCCCTATAGTTATGGCTTTGGTACCAATCTGTCACACCCCAACCGATGGCTGAAACATCGGAGTGAGACAAAAACTAGATTGCTCGAGACATCATAACGCTAAATGTGACAATATTTAATTAATCAAAATTTCATAAATACTAAAATGCCATACCTCGTTCAAAAACCAAATATAATCAAATTGTAGCAAACATGAAACATGAGACTTGAATAATTGTTTTATTATTTAGGTGTGTATCTAAGTCCACCCTAAACTTGTTTCTTCAATCGTCACCAATCAACCTGTTACATGTATTAAAATATGATCAACACAAAGTTGGTGAATATACAAGTTTGAATACATAGCATAAAAATGAAAATGTTCAACTGTGTGCATATCTAACATGATAAATGTATATCCTGTTACTAACATACTACATAAGGGTAAACTATATGTCAAACCAGAGTTTAACACAATCGTGATTACCCAACATCGTCGAAACGGAGAGGGTGTAATGGTGTTTTACTTAACAATACCACAAGAATACAGGCAGGTGTTAGTCCTATAGTGCAATAATTGTTAAGGTAGGCTTGCAATGTTAATGAGCATATAGACATGTGCAAACATAGCATGCGAGATTAACAAGTATCAACAAGTCTCATGTTTAATTGTGGATAGAGTGTGATTTTGTAACAAGTTTAACAGTGTTGCGTGTTTTTGTATAATTGTACATGTTGCACCCAAAGTGTATAAAATGAAAAAGGGATCGAGTATACTCATAGTTTTGCATAGATTTCCACGATAACCGAGAGCTGATTAGGCGATGGCTGGTACATCGAGGTTACCCTACATTAGGTAAATGAAGGCGTGAGTATTCTGATTTGATAAGGGTTTGAATCAGACTTTAAAATACGAAAAAGTACGAAACAAATCACGTAACAAGCCCTTCGTGCGAATGGCAGTAGCCATTCGTGCGGTGGGTCTGTTTAAATGCGAAATCTTGTGTAAAACCTAATCGTAAACTGATTTAACATTGCACAGTAATAATAGTTGTCATATGAAATGAAAACAGTAAGTGAAAATAGCCAAACAGTCAAATAAGGACAACCGGGGTGTGCCATCTCAACATAGAAGGTGTGAACCGAATGTTGGAGGCTGTACGGGGTTAACTTACTTTGTGACTAGCAAACTGTTTGGGTGTTCATCCATGTAGCACTGATGAACTTGGAATCGAACATAAATGAAATTGAAATGAGAACATGAACAACAGTCCCCTTCGTGCGAAGGGTATCAGAACCCGTCAAAACAACTATTTTATTCACCTAAATCAGGTAATTTCTTGGTGAAAATTAACCCTAACGTAAACCCACAACTATGAACTAAGATGTGAGCTTGGTGGGTACTAGATTCCACCAAGTTTCATAACAGAAAATATAAGCTAAATGTTTTAAAATCAAAGGTTATACATCTTGGTCTGAACCTCATATGTGGTGAGGTTTCAACGTCAGTTTGCCCAAGCAAACTCGTGAGAACCATCTATGAGTTATCTTCAAACCAAAGGTTTTGTAAAAAGTTAATGAAATGAAATTAAAATGCAAGGAAAAGTAGCGGAATTGGAAATAAATGAGAAGAAATGTTACTGAAATGCTTCTGATCACCAAGAGAGTTTCAGAGAGTTTGAGAGTGTGTTTGAGCGACTGAGGGAGTGAAATGAGTGTGGTTAGGCGCTTATTTCTAGGTTTAGGGGAAGTTTGGAATGAGTAGGCCTTTCGGGCGGATGGGATTGGAGTGACTGGCCCCTTTCACACGAAGGGGGGGAGTCCTTTCGTGCGAAGGGTATTTTCCTTTCCTCTCAAAGGTCTAAGTTTGATTATTTTCGTGTATTTTAGCCGGTTTTTAACTGTAACAAGCATAAATGTGTATTGTACAAGTATATAACATGCATAATAGTGTTTAAAACATTGATTTTGAGTATGAACAAGTAAACAAGTATATAACATAAATGTGAATAAAATGCTTGAATTTCATTATGATCACTAGTCTCAGATTACAAGTTGAAACGAAATAGAGTACAACACAAGTACAAGTTTCCAAAAAAATAGAATTACAACAATACTTTCTAAATAAGGAAAGTATGGAAATGCGAAGGTTACACGCACACTTAGTGCCTTTCCAAATGTCACATATGAACCCTTCATATTCAAATGAACCTTTCATTTCACTATTATGTCTTAATTGAACCTTCATGATCACTATGCCCAATCCATTTATTGAACAATACTTTGAAGAATGTCTATGTCTCCCATAGATTTGTTTTGTTTAAGTTGTTTAAGGAATCAGTTTTACAATAAAACTTTGGGCGATTCCCAAGCTCAATCTCGATTTGTTAAAACTAATAATTTATTAATGATTTCATGTATTTTTTGAAATTGTATCAGCAATTTGGTTTATCCTAAAAACACACTTTCTTGGGTTCAACTCAACAATCCCTTCTAGAATCTTTCACTAAAGGTTCAATTGCTTATTATGGATCTCAATCTGTTGATTCGACAATAGTTTAGTGTATATATATTTTGTATCTTATGTGTTGGAATGAGACACAAAATAGAACCTATTCTATTCTTCTATTTTCTCTTTTAACTGAGTATTTTGATTTCTAAATCAGACGTATTCCACACATTTAGATCATGATCCTCTCCATGTAACATTCTTTAAAGTCGTCAAACGACCTTCTTACTATATACATACTCCTTCGATGATTGTACAACACTTGTCATCCATAACCAAGGTCCTCATATGAAAACATCTTTTCTTAATGATCAGCTAATGTATCAAGATTGTAAATAAGGTTATTCACGTTGATTTAGTTTATAAACCTGCTTTCCAAACCGTCAGCAAATTAATCGCAAACCAATCAAACCGTCAAAACTAATTTTGTAGTTTGAATCATGTAAATCTCAATCCGCCTAAGCGAGTTGACTTGTTTGTTGTGATGTGAAGGCTTCGGCGCACACTTATGAACATCAGAGGACTAGTAAAGAAACATAAGTGTTTGGCCGATGCTAAATGTTAAGGCCCATTAGTTAGTTTATTATGTAGCAGGGGTTAACCCTAATCCTAGTCTATAAATATAATCTTTGGTACTTGTAATCATTATCACTCAATAATAAGAGAACCTTAGACTGTGCAGAGTGGTGTAGCATGGGGCACTCAACTACGCCAACATACCACCTCGGGTGAAGGCATGGAGGTGGCGTGGGGCATTGGCATCAAGATCCTCACGCAATGTGGGGCGATGTTGGTGATGACATGGCGAATCATGGTTGGTTGTGGAGTTGGGTTTTAATTTTGATTGGTTAGTTTCTTTTTGTAACGCCTCCTATCAAGCCCCTTCCACCCTGTGCTTTTTTCGGAGCCATGTGTCACTCCACACCCTCTTCAACCCCCTCCACTCTGAGTTGCTTAGTTGCTCCCAAGGACGTAGGTTACACACCGAGATGGAACCACGTAAAATTTATCGTGTTGGTTACTTGTTTTTCTATTTGTTTTGTGTTCGTGTATGCTCGTTTGATCCTAATATTGTTAAGTTGTTTTGGTTTAAACTATATTACCAATTCAATGTTTTATGCATACATACATACATATATATATATATATATATATATATATATATATATATATATATATATATATATACTAGCAAGATGCCCGTGGCGGTCCTCCTTTTTTGGTAGTTTTCTTATTCATATTATATTTATTGTAGCATCATTGTGATAGATATAAATCAAAGCAAAGTAATCGGTAATCCATTTCTTTGTATTGTGCATGGTTTGGCTATTATCCTCGACAGAAGCCGAAACCAAAGTCATCGATTATTCTATTTTATTAACCAATCGGTTTTTGGATAATCACTACGGTTTATTCGGTTAGATTGAGAATTTTTGGGTTGGTTCATTTAATTTCAGTTAATAGCAAAAACTAAACTTGGGCTAAAATTTTTGCTTAGAAATATATGAAATTGAGGTATAAATACGTGAAATGAAAGTGTAAATATATGAAATGGAGATATACAATATCAAATATATGAACCGAAGGTATAAAAGCAAGAAATATATGCAAATATGAATGATTCGGTTCGGTTCAGCTCATTTTGGTTAAACGAGAGTACAAAAAAAATGATAACCGGTTTTTGGTTAATTCGGGGTTTTAGGTTTTCAGTTAATTCAGTTTTTGGTTGATTTAAGTGTTGGCTCATGTGGACCCTGCCAAAAGAACAGATGATTGAAAGCCAAAATAGTCTACAATTAACTGATCCATAATAATAGTGCTTGAAGTCATTCTCCTCCCAATGGCAATGGCATCAAACAACTGCTGCAACCAAAGGTCTGCTAAAAGCTAAAGTCTACTGATTCACAAGGTCTGCCAAAGTGAACCACTGATGAAGACTAAAGTCTGCTAATAACAAAGGTCTGATCACCCTATGTTTAAAGTAGACAAAGTCCGATGAAGAAAGGTCCGTTGAGGCTCAATATATGATGAGGCTCAACATATGATAGAGCTCAACAGATGTTGTATATCTGTGTTTTCAATGTAACAGTGTATTAATTATAGCAGATGTTAGAGGTTGTTACATGTTGTTAAATGTCACTGTCTAGGTGATGTCAGCTTAGATACCTCAGAGGTTTGCATTGTACCACTGTTCTATTCATCACTTCATCTTGACATTTTGTACGAGCAAATAGAGTGATCTCAGGCTGAGAGGAATTTGTATTTCATGCATACGTGAATCTTTATAATTTCAATCATTCAGTTAAAGCTATTCATGATGAAAGCAAATCTCTCATTGTTTGTGAATTAAAGTTTATCTTTATTCCGCTGCATTATTTCCATAATTGTTATCTTCTTACATCTTTTACAAACAATTCAAACTCAGATCCTAACAATTGGTATCAGAGCTTTGGTCAATCAAATCTGGTTTAATAATCAATTTGATATTAAAGATTAGCTCATTTCACTGATATCGTTTGTTCGTCGGAAGTTGAAAAACAGAGTTAAAAGTTTAATCACGTTCAAAGTAGTTTAAACGAAACTTTGTAAAACAATCAAAATGCCTCAAAACACACAAGATCCTCATAACACTAACACCCTGTATAAACCACCTATGCTTGTCAGATCTAAGTATAATATCTAGCAACATAGAATGGGTCATGTACTTGCATAGCAAAACACCGGATGCTGGAAATCGGTTATCTTCGGACCACATGTTTCGATGGTGTCGAGTGCAGAAGATCCCAAGGTCCAAGCACCTAAGAAACCTGAAAATTACTCCAAGCAGGATTTTCAGAAAATTGAGTTAGATACTAAAGCATTTAGTATAGTTGCTACAGCACTACCCAATGATATCTATGCTGGCCTGTTACATTGTAACAGTGCAAAGGAGTTATGGGATCCACTAAAAGAGCAATTCGGTGGTATAGAAGAGGTCATTGAGAACAACAGAGAGGTTTTGAATCAACAATATGAAACATTTTGTCATGTCAAAGGAGAGTCATTAACCCAATAGTTTGAAAGGTTTAGATGTCTAATTAGTGAGTTAAAACTGGTAAATGTAGAATATGCGAATTCAACTTTGAATAGTAGATTTCCTAGATCACTACTAGAAATTCTGTGGGTTTTAAGGAGATGAGTTTGACTCAGCTTCATGGTAGGCTCCTCACTTATGAGAGAGAACTTAACCAGAAAAAGAAGCTACAGATGTCAGGAAAGGTGGCTGATGGCTACTCTTTTGGTAGTACAATACTTTTTGGTCAAGAAGAAACATCTGGTAGCAGTAAGGATCAGAGTTATGATCATTTTATTGACATAACATCTGGTGGGGCATTCAACTTTGATTCTTACTCACCCAACTATGCTTTCACAGCAAATGGGGAAAGCCAGATTTCTAACAAATTATCATTTGAATTAAATGACCTTCAACAGTTTGACCCCACAGATCTAGAAGAAATGGACATTTTACATCAACTTGCCTTATTAAGTGTGAGAACAAGCAAGTTTTATAAAAGAACTGGTATGAAGTTTCCAGGGTTGCATGGGAACTTAAAAGTTGGGTTGGATAAATCAAAGATAAAGTGTTATAAGTGTAATAGGCTTGGTCACTTTGCTAGGGAATGTAGGAGCCAAACCAGTGGTCTCATAGTTACACATCCCAGTCCAAGACCTCAAAACGCCCAGAACACTGTTCATTATTCCCAATATACCCCTGCACCTCAGATGCAAAGCACTGCTCATTTTGCACATCCTGTAAACATTGTTCCTGTCCAGTATGCCCAAACCATTGTTCCTCAAATTCAAT
This sequence comes from Helianthus annuus, assembly GCF_002127325.2. Lineage (NCBI taxonomy): Eukaryota > Viridiplantae > Streptophyta > Magnoliopsida > Asterales > Asteraceae > Helianthus > Helianthus annuus. The sequence continues at coordinate 76,749,558 of NC_035436.2, read as the reverse complement.
ATGTTCAAGCCCTAGCACCTCAGGTCTAAGTGCAACCTGCACCACAAGCTGCACAAACACCTGCTTAGGCAGAGGCCAGTCAACAGAGCTTCTTTACACAAGGCTTTGTTGATTGGAGCAGCATACCTAAGGATTTAACTGATGAAAAATTTGCTCTAGTTACTAATTCTGATAAGAAACCTGATGAATTCTATTTTATGGCACTAGAAACAATAAAAGAAGGGCTTGAATCAAAAGAAGTGGAGTCCAAATCTGAGTTGGTGAAAGAGAATGCTAAAATAGATGTTACGGAAGAAAATGTTGGTGAACAACTATTAGAATAAAAGATTGCTGAACAGATGATAGAACCTCTGTTGGAACCTCTTGCTGATCCATGGGATTCCAGTGTGTGTGATGGTGAATGTGATTGTGCCATGATGGCTGCTGCTAAGGTATCACCTCAAGTCCTCAAAGACTTGTGTTCAGATAAATGCATTATTGCTTTTGCTAACATCAAAGAGGTGAATGAAAATCTTAGAAACAAAATCTTAAATGATGAAGTTTAATTTGAGAAATTTAAAGAGTTAAAATCCAAATTGTTTGAAAAAGAAAATGAAATCAGCAGTCTAAAACATGATTCAAGCATAATCAAAGATCAACTCCAAACTATGGTAGAAAAATACCAGAGCTGCAAAAAGGAGCTTGAGTCTACCCAAATCACTTGTGGGAAATGGGTAGAATCTTGTAAAGGTTATGAGTTGATGCTTGAAAAGCAGATCAAAAGCAATGTGAAATTTGGCATTGGGTTTAGAAAAAATGACCAAGTTTCTGAAAACACTGCTGTAGATGAATCTGTCTTTGTTGAAATAATTCCCACAAATTTGGCTGGTCAAGAAATAAAAGTCACTGATCAAAATGGTAAGAAAATTGTTTAGAAAAACCAGAAGGCTCCTCAACTTTTAAGGAAATTGAAAAATATCAATTCAAACCCACCTGGTCTGATGAGTGTGACATTCTTGAAAATTTTAAGCCAATGGACTTCTCAACAATTGAAGGTGTCAAAGCACCCAAGGTTAAAATCATTCCCTTAAAAGATATCCCAGCGTAGGTTATAACCTCTGTTGAAAAGGAGGTTGAAAAAGGGAAGAGGAAAGAGAAAGTCAAAAACATGTTTTGTGATTTCCGTGAAAAGAAGAATCATGTCACTAAAGATTGTTTTCTTCTAAAAGCATATGACATTAACAAAACCAGTGTGATCGTGCCTGCACCCCATTGCACAATTTGTGGGATAAAGAATCATCAAACTCAACAGTGTGTTTATCTCAAAACTTTTGAGGTGAAAAGGAAAGAGTTTACATTTAAAACATTGAAGAGTCCACAATAATCAACACCCGAAAGTCAACAAACCTTTGTCCCTGTCTAAACATTTGTTACAAAACAGCTGAATGCAACCTCTGTCCCCAGAGAGGTTCAAGTAACACATGCACCACCTGCAAACCAATTCCCAAGAGGATATGGTCAACCACTGTACCAAAAGGTCCCTCATGGTTATGAAGCCTACAAAAGGCCATCTAAACCAAAAATGAATAGGCATCCTTATGGTTATCATCATCTGACATGAACTGGTCCTCAGCAATGGTTACAAAAAACTGCCCAAACCACTGACCATTCTCATAGACTTGAGATTGATATGTCTGTGACCCCATCCAAAGCCATCTTGGCTTTGGAGACTCACCTAAACTAATTTGTTACTTGATACGCAGGGAGCTTCTGCATGCTTAGATAGTTTATGGTATGTAGATAGTGGAGGCTCCAGGCACATGACTGGATGTAGAGCCCTACTCAAGGATTTCAAAAAACATGGAGGGGGTGATATATCCTTTGGTAACAATTCAAAAGGGAAGGTGTTGGGTTCAGGGACTATTTAGGATGGCAAACTCAATTTTAAAAATGTCAATCTTATTGACAATCTTAAATTTAATCTTCTTAGTGTATCTCAAATGAGTGACAAGGGCTATGGGTCATTCTTCACTAAGGAAACTTATAAGATTGTTGGGCCAGAAATGGTTAAAAAGATGAGGAAATCATAGCCTGGAGTAAAACACAACCTGTTGCTCAAAGGAGTGGCAATGTGTATGTGGTTGATATGTTGAAGGATAATCCAATGACTGATGCTTGTCTGTTCTCAGCTGCTTCTACCAAAGAGACAAACTTTTGGCATAGGAGACTTGGACACATAAATCTTAAAACAATCACCGCACTTTCAAAACAAGGCCTTGTAAGAGGTCTTCCACCAAAACTTTTTACTTGTAATGACCATTGTGTTTCCTGTTTAAAAGGTAAACAACATAAAAGCTCATACAAGTCCATTGAAGAGTCCAAAACAACCCAGTGTTTACAATTGTTGCACATGGACTTGTTTGGCCCTGTAAAAATCATGAGTATGAAAAAGAAAAGATATTGTCTTGTTATTGTTGATGATTTTTCAAGGTTTACATAGACTTACTTTTTGCACTCCAAAGATGAGACTGCAGGTATTTTGCAGGACTTTGTGAAACAAGTTGAAAAGCAATTTGATTTGCCAGTAAAAATCTTTAGGAGTGATAATGGAACAGAGTTTAGAAACAAGGAGTTGGAAGCATTCTGTGTGTCAAAAGGGATTGTAAGACAGTACAGTATTCCAAGAACACCAGAACAAAATGGGGTGGTTGAAAGGAAAAACAGAACACTGATTGAAGCTGCCAGAACAATGCTTGCAGACTCAGGTTCACCCTTAACCTTTTGGGCAGAGGCTGTAAACATTGCTTGCTATGTGCAGAACAGAGTTTTAATCAACCCTAGGCATCAAAAGACTTCCTATAAAACTCTGTTCAAGATCAAACCACTGATTTCATACTTCAAAATCTTTGGCTGCCCATGCTTTATTTTAAACTTAAAAAACTCAATTTCCAAATTTGCAGCTAAAGTAGATTAGGGTTATTTTCTTGGATACTCAACTACTGCCAAGGCCTACAAAGTGTTTAACACAAGGACTAAGTGTGTGGAAAAGACTTTGAATGTAAAATTCAATGAATTTTCTTCATTAAAAATCCCAGCAAATCATACTGATTTGTTTGACTTAGATAAATTTACATTTGAAGATGTGTCTGTCAAGACTAACCCTGCAGGTACACCACAATTTTCAAATCAAGACCAAGGATTCGATATTGTGATTCCACAATACAAAGTCACTTCCTTCACCAGATAAGCAGATGTTCAAAAAAAATTGTCAAAACTCTTCCACTTTTGTATCAATAGTTGTTGACTCTGCCACTATATCAAGTTCAACCTCTGTTGACAAAAGTCCATCATCTGTCGACAAAAGTCAACACAGTTTCACCCCCATTCCTCCTATTCCTCCCCCTCCATCTCCAACAGATGTTGGCTCTTCAAAATTGCCAACAGATGTTAGCTCAGATGATTCACATCTGCAGCATTCACCTCTCAATGCCATTGTTCCATACAAGGGGGGTCTAACCTTCCTTAAATCTCATCCACCAGATCAAGTTATTGGCAACATCAGTGAAGGGGTTCTCACAAGAAGTCAATCTCAAAACATCTTTCTTTTTGTTAGCTTTCTATCTCTGATTCAACCTGTCAACTACCAAGAGGCATTGAAAGACAATAGTTGGGTAAAAGCCATGCAAGAAGAGCTCCAGCAGTTCAAGAGACAACTAGTATGGGAACTTGTACCATTTCCAAAGGATGTATGTCCAACTAGCACAAAATGGGTCTTTAAAAACAAAACTGATGAAAGGGGCATTATTGTCAAAAACAAAGTCAGGCTTGTGGTTCAAGGTTTTAGAGAAGAAGAAGGCATAGATTATGATGAAACATTTGCTCCTGTAGCAAGACTTGAAGCCATCAGATTGTTCTTAGCCTTTGCTGTCAACCACAACATCAAGGTGTACCAAATGGATATAAAATGTGCATTCCTGTATGGTAAGATTCAGGAAGAGGTATATGTGTGCCAACCTTCGGGTTTTGAAGATGCCATTTATCCTGATCATGTCTACAAGCTCAACAAAGCTTTGTATGGCTTAAAACAACCACATATAGCCTGGTATGAAACTCTTTCCACTTTCTTATTTCCATAGGTTTTACAAGAGGTAAAATTGACAAAACACTGTTTTTAAAATGGAAAGGAAAAGATTTGATGATTGTCCAAATTTATGTTGATGACATCATCTTTGGATCCACATGTACCTCTATGTGTGAGGAATTTAGAAAACTCATGACAGCTGAGTTTGAGATGACTGCCATGGGTGAACTTCAATGCTTTCTTGGTCTCCAAGTTAAGCAGTTGCAAAATGGAACATTCATTCACCAAAGTAAATATGTCAAAGAACTTTTAACAAAATTTGAGATGAATGATTGCAAACAATGTAGTATACCCATAACAACCACAAAGCTTGTCACTACTGATGAAAAAGATGACCTGGTTGATCAAACATTGTATAGAAGCATGATTGGGTCTTTATTGTACCTAATAGTATCTAGGCCACACATCATATTTGCAACATGTATTTGTGCAAGATCACAATCAGCACCTAGGAAGTCTAATCTCATTGCTATAAAAAGAATATTCACATATATAAAAGGTGCTCCCACACATGGTATCTGGTATCCTGCTAATGGGAATATCAAGTTTTCATGTTTTTCAGATAGTGATTTTGCTGGTTGTAACACTACAAGGAAGTCCACATAAGAGGGTGTCAATTTCTAGGCAATTATCTTGGCAAAGCAAAAAGCAAGCAGTTGTTTCCACATCCACTGTAGAAGTTGAATACATTGCTGCTGCAAGCTGTACAACCCAACTTTTGTGGCTTCAAAACCAACTGCTGGATTTTGGTGTAACTGCTATAAAGACAACTCTAACGTTAGATAGCCAAGCAGCTGAAAACATCATTAAAAATCGTCTCCCATTTAACCACCAAGCACATTGACATCAGACATCACTTTGTAAGGGATGGCTATCATCATGTTCCAACTAAGGATCAGCTGGCAGATATGTTGACAAAAGCTTTAGACACATCTACCTTTGAAAGCTTGATCTCTAGGATTGGCATGCTAAACGTGGATTAATAGGCAAACTTTTGTTTTCCATGAATAAAAAACATTAAAACGTTTTCATGAAATAAAAAATCCTTCCTCAAAAATATCCTTGATTGAAAATATTTCATAAATCCTTAAAAGTATGTCCATAATCACTGTTTTTCAAACGTCTGATTGGCTAAAAATTCATCCACTGCTGAAAGGTATCCTCTGTTTTCCATTTACCACTGCTTATGACCCCACTGTTGGTCAAAACTGTTGGTCTCAACCACTGATAGACTAAAATCAGCCACTGTTCTTTCACTGTTCCCAACCACTGTTGTTGCCCAACAGTGGTTTCCAAACAATTGTCATCCCTTATCCCAACAGAGGTAGCCACATGGACAGATGTTAGCCATCAGATCTTTGTAACTACTGCCATATCAGCATTCACTTTTTCACCCTATAAAACCCTGTTTCATCCCTAAACAGAGCTTTACTGTCGTCTCGAATTCAAAATTCACAAAAGCGGTTTCCACATTCTTCTTCAAACTCTACTCTAATTTCTTCTCTGATCATGGTTCTGTCAGTCAAACATCCCCATAGCTATCTTCCCATTTTTTTAGAAAACAAACAAAAATACTTCTTTTCACTCAATAATTTACGTTCTCACGTCATCAAAATACAAAGCAATTCTTACTGCCAATACTCCATTCTATCCAGACACACTCCGAGAATTTTGGGCCAATGCTGAAATACAATCACAAAAGAAAGTGCCCTATGCTATCACTTCCAAAGTCAGAGAAACACTTGTTCAAATTTCCCCATCATCCATATCAACAATGTTTGGATTGAATGATCAGGCAGGTAAGACCTCTTTTGAAAAAACAAGAACTTCATGCAGAATTCATTGAGAGAAGGTATGATGGTCAATTAACAGGGGTCACCATTTTTAAACCAAAATTCCCTGCTGAAATGAAATTCTTTTTCCATACCCTACTCATTTGTCTTTCTGCTAAGACCACTTCTTTTAATGAAATACCACTTAAAATTTAGTACTTGGGTTTTGCCATTTTAACAAAATCTGATTTCTACTTTTCCCATGCACTATTTTCAAATTTGGTCATAAACATGAAGAATGTTCAAAAAGGGGCTAATAATGTTTTTTTTATGTACCCAAGACCATTAAGCTATTACCTACAAAAACAGGTTTCCAAAAAGGATTTTCAACAAGGTATAACTTTCCAAATAAATAGTCTCACTCGTGAAACTTTTACTCACCTTATGGATAAAGAGTCAACGGTTTCCAAAACATAAGCAAAGGGGGATGAACCTGTTTTAGATGAATCCACATCTGTTGCTCAAACCTCTGTTGCTGAGCTTACAACTCCTGGCGATCATGACACCACAACCGGTGTTATGAAACCCATAACAGCCAAACCCAAAAAGAAACTTTCCATATCCAAAAAGCCTACCAAAACACAAAAACATAAAAAGGGTCCTCTGGAAGATAAGATCCCAGAGGTTAACCCAGTGACAACACAAAAGTCACTTAAAACGATTGCCGCTACGTCCTCACAGCAGATGGTAGGATCTTCACCCATCCAAACTCTTCATGAATCCTCACAAAAGGATCATGTTGTAAGCACAAGGACACCACATCATGAAGCAGACCTTTCATTTGAAAATATGCTTAAAAGCCCCTCTCCTAGGGCAATGTCGCTTTCTACTCCACAACCTTCTCCCCAAATTCCACCAACAATAATACCGCTGTTTGAAGCAATTGAAATTCAGACTCAAAACAATCCCTCTCACTCACCCATTAATAAGAGTACACCTCAACAAATGACTGTGTCTGAACCACTTCAATCTGCTATCCCACAAACAGTTGAGGAGGTTACACCCCTTGAGTTTCAAGAAACTCTTGGTGGTAGTTCAAGTGGAGCAGCCACTACAACTGTTGAACCCTTTGGTTATCAGTTGGACAGTGGTTACATCATTAAGACTCCCTTGAAGGCAACCACTGTTAAGGCTACAACTGTAACCTCTGCTCCAGTGGGAAGTCCCCAGAACCAAGAAAAAGGGGCATTTGTTTATGATGATTTGGAGTCTTCTCCTATTATCAAAACAAATACAACTACCATAGGTAGGAATTCAGATGATCCTTAGGTGATGAACTAAGATATACAGAATTGATGGATAGAATGACTTCAATGGAAACATCTGTTGCTGACATGAAAGAAATGATGAAGCAGATGATGGAGCTTTCTAAAAGTCAACCTAGCACTCAGTAAATTGCCAATGAGCTGCGGAATTATGTGCAATCCATCCTCCAAGCTCAAAGGAATTTGGCTAAAATTAACCACAATACTCATATAGAACTTATAAGGAATATGGTTAATGCTAGGTACAAGGACACACAAGCAGACATTAAGGCCATTAAAGGACATTTGGTCAAAATTAGTGGTTCTGCCCCTATAAAAATTCTTCATGATGACGAAGAGGGTGATGGTAAAAAAAGGGGAGAAAGATTCACTGAGAAAGTTGCCACCTGATTCAAATAGAAAAGCAAAACCAATGGTGCAACAAAATCCAGAGTCTACTCAACAAAAAATCTTCTGCAAAAGCTTCAGAGGCTGGAAAAGAAAAACGGATTGATGAGACCCTTAACAAGAACGCTGAAGAGATAGCTTTGGAAAAGCAGAAGAAGTAACATACAAAAGAAGCGAAAGCTTCCAGTTTGATAGATCAAGAAAAGGCTGAACAGATGAAAAAGGAGGACCTTGGTACTTCAAAAAGAAGAAGGTCTTCAAGAAAAGTTAGATATCCAACTTTCACCCCTCCTAAAACATCTGTTGAAGCTACAAAGACTGTATCTTATGCTAAACCTAAAACCACTGAACCTAAAGCCAAATCTTCAACACAAAAACCCTCACCACAACAACCACCACAGAAGAAGCAGAAGAAAGTTTCACCACCATCATCACCAATTCACCCAACAGATGTTGATACAACAAATGTATCAGCAGATGTTATCCAAACAGCTGCGGAGACACCAGTTGTTTTAGCAGATGTTAGCCAAACCTCTGCCATGATCATTTCACTACACCACCAACAACCCAACCACCTCCAACACCACAAAGATTTCCTACACATCCACCTTCACCACCAAAACGTCTTCCGTCACCACAAATCAAGTCCAAATGCAAGAAAAAACTCATGTTGTGTTAGAAGATGATGAGGAGATTAAATCACCAATCCCCTTATCATCTGCTCCCATTCAAACCATACCACCCTCATCACTTCCACCCAAAAAAAAACCCACTTCATCACTTCCAATTGTATACAACCATCAATCATTCCCCTAGCAACTCAGTGTCCTCTAGAGGTGCTCACTGTTAAAGGTGAAATTGAATCATTCTTCACAACAGAGGATCCATCACAAAGATCCTTCCCATCTCTTTATGGCAATAGATATCCTAAAAACTTAGATGAGTATCTAAAATTAAAAGCAAGACAGGTGGAGTATATAGCAAAAGAGAACAACAAAGGGATGGATGACAAGAAGTATCAGGGCCTCTTATCACATGAGCTTAGCAAAGTCAGAAAACTTGAAGTCTTTGCTAAGGACCTGAGCAAATCCATGTCTGAGAAACCAATCAATGCTAAGCTTGAAAAGGAATTAAGGGATGACTATGTTGAACACATTATGAAGCATAAACCATACAAGGCAACCAGAGCTCAATTAAAAGACAGGTCATCAGATGCTCTCTGGGAAGAAATTGAAAGAATCACAAAAATGCTTAATGATCCTTTGGTAAAGCCAACACCTGATTGGAAGAAAGGCAAACAAGTGAATCCAAATAAGGCATTGAAGCTTAAAAGAATGAGAGCAGAGCTTGTGGCTGCTAGTTATGGTTCAGCTAGATCCATTGCCAGATGGTCTGAATCCTACATAGTTGAGACCTACAAAAAGTTGGAACAGCTCAGAGTTAAAGATCCCAAAGTTCATCAAAAGCCAGTTTATCCTACAACAGTTGCCATCCCTCAACAGACCCATACTCCCAGAAAGCTTCTCTCAGCATCTGCTTTATCCGCAAATGCCTTAAGACGAATAAAAAGGCAAAAGCAGACTGATGAGGAAGATGAGCAGAAGTATGAAGAAATTCGAAAAGAAGGGATTAAATGTTAGCTTGATTTCACATAGATCAGGCTGCAAACCAACTTGCTGCTCAATTAAAAGAAACTCTTGCAAAGTTTTTTAGCATGCCTCATTCACCAAACTCATCTTTAATAAGTTTTATCCCAAGAAAACCAACTGATCTAAAAATACTAAAGTGGAAGTCATCCTCAGACACCCACATATTGGATTTGCTCAAATAAGATGGTAGTGTTGAGAAGCTTGAAATGGAGAGTGCATATGGTCTGAATGCATGTGATCTCCTAGATCTTTTGAACCTCGACTTAGAAAGGGATATTGATGACATGATCTCCTTGGACTTTGAACTACAATTCAAAGGGCAAATCCGGTAGATGTTGATGAGAAATAAATATCAGCAATAAAGATAGGTTTTGGCATCATCTGTTCTAGGGGGAGATTGATGGCTCATGTGAACCCTGCCAAAAGAACAGATGATTGAAAGCCAAAATAGTCTACAATCAACTGATCCATAATAACAGTGCTTGAAGTCATTCTCCTCCCAATGGCAAAGGCATCAAATAATTGCTGCAACCAAAGGTCTACTAAAAGCTAAAGTCTGATGATTCACAAGGTCTGCCAAAGTGAACCACTGATGAAGACTAAAGGCTGATGATAACAAAGGTCTGATCACCCGATGTTTAAAGTAGACAAAGTCTGATGAAGAAAGGTCCGCTGAGGCTCAACAGATGATGAATCAACAGATGTTGTATATCAGTGTTTTCAATGTAACAGTGTATTAGTTATAGTAGATGTTAGAGATTGTTACATGTTGTTAGATGTCACTGTCTAGGTTACGTCAATTTAGATTCCTCAGAGGTTTGCATTATACTATAAATAGAATAGTGCATGTACTGTTCTATTCATCACTTCATCTTGACATTTTGTATGAGCAAATAGAGCGATCTCAGGCTGAGGGGGAGTTTGTATTTCATGCATACGTGAAGAAACAACATATCGGAATTGACCGGAATCAATTAAGATCTGGGGGTACAGTCTCTGCATAAAAAGGTTAATCCTCTCGTCAATTGCTAGATGCAGCTACTCACCTAAGAACACTGCAAAACAGAAAGTCGTTAGACTCGCCACGGGGAGAATGGGGGTTCTCTCCGTGACCACCGTCCGGCGTGAGAAAAAGTACAGTGATCTCAAAGGAAAGATGAAGTAGTAGGAGTGAAAGTATGTGAAAGTAACTTATGTGATCATACCTGAATTCCCATATTTATAACCAAGATTTTGGCGCCAAAAAAGGTGACGGAGGTAATGACAGAAATTGCTTTTCGTCAGCGGTTATTTCTTTTTCTGTTAATAGTTAACTCTACGTCCATGCACATGGATCGTGGATCTGATCAACGGCTGGGGAGATGCTACGTGGAAAGTGGTTTGTTGTAGATCTACCTTTAAGTTGGTGCCATCATCGTGATTTATATGAGGGCTCAGGAGTGTGCCACGTCACATTCGGTTATAACTGAATGAAGCCATGCATGTTGAGCACTTAAGGCTTTATAGAAGATCTACAATTGTAGTCCATTGCATTATTGCCACGTGTCCATTCTGTTAAAACCGAATGAAGCCATGCATGTTTAGGACTTCATCTTCAAGCTTAACTATTCCCTTGCGTGAGCCCGCGCAAGGGTGTTAGTTGAATATTTGTCTTTCCTTTCTCCGGCGCATGGTCATCGAAGATTGATCTTTCCAAATCTTTGTTCAAAACCACCGCGCGAACGCACAGGGTTTATTCAAGATGTTTTTGGAATGACGTTATGGTATGGTCTTATGCGCTTGCGCAAGGTTTTTGGGACCATAACCCTTCAAGTCCCCCCAGTCCAGTGTTGCTCCTATGCGCCGATGGCAAGTAGGTAGAGCACTGGACTATATAAAAAAATGAAGTGTGGGCTTTTGCTGTTGAGAAATAGCAAGGTTATTTGGTGCAAGGTATGAAAGAACTTAACTTTTGAACCCCGCAGGACGGATTAATATTTTGTTAAGTTGGCTGACTGCGTGCCATGCTCGCTATGCGCGAGGGTGTAGTTGTTTTCCATATGTTGTAATGCGCTAAAGGTTACCTAGGATACCAGTTGGTCTGCCACCGATGAGGCTAATCACTAGTGTTGCCTTAGCTGCTGGTAAGGAAGAATAATAATGTCCGCCTTTTGGTGATGGACTCGGTGACTGGTACGCTGTAGAACGTACATTCTGTAACTTAGACGAAAGAAGTTTTTCCGGATGTGGCGGAAACTTTAGGCGATGGAAACTTAGGGTAGGAAAGTACAACTTTGCAAAAGTTGCTATTCATATGTGAACTTGTTGGGATATTGGATCCCTTTTTGTAATAAGTTGTTAATGTGCTGGCGCACATGTAACTTTTTGTATGTTTTGGTTGCAATATGTGCATGAGTACGATTTCTTTGTTTAGGTAAGACAAATATAGATGGTATAAGCTCATTTGTGAACATAGGACTAGACCTTGTGCAGTTCCTGTGACAGCGGTTTGTTCATGAGACTTGTATGTTAGATTACATTGTGTTTTTATGCTTATCAAAAGAAATTGCATCCATTTGCGATAAACATGTAAAAAAAGCGTAATGTAAGTAACAGACTTTGTATTAATAGATAAGGTGCACGGACCGATAAGTACAAAGCTGCTAAGATTACATTTTTTGATAAATAAAATAATTATTGACGATGTGTATGTAAGTAGCGACCCATCTGTTGTACGTTGGAAGGCGTAGTGTGTCGTCCAAGTATGAAGGGTGCTAAGATTACATGTAGCACCTGCGCAACTGGTGTCCGTTCCATGTGCGCGGAACGTCCGTTCCGTCAAGTCGGCGCAGGGTGTACGCTCCTTTTCCCAGGACCTCGTTAATCACATAAGGCCCCTCCCATTTAGGCGCAGGCTTCCCCGGTCATTCTACGTTCGATGCTTCGTTATCTCTTAAGACAAAGTCTCCCGGTAGGAAAGTGCATATGCACACCCGTGCATTGTAGTATTTTTCCAATTTTGACTTGTACTTGGCCTCATTAATGGCTGCATTCTCTCGTCTTTCTTCGAGGAGATCCAAGTCGAGCCTGCGCTCTTGTTCATTGTTTTGTTCCTCTATGGCTAGCATGCTAGGTGACAAAAGACCGATTTTTGTTGGGATCACGCCCTTCGTTCCGTAGACGAGGCTAAATGGTGTTTCTCTCATGCTAGTCTTTGGCATGGTGCGATGAGCCCACATAATACTTGGGAGTTTGTTGATCCAGCTCTTCTTGCAGTTCCCAATCTTGCCTTAATGTCGTCCACAATCTGTTTGTTGGTGCTTTCAACTTGACCGTTTGCATGTGGGTGCGCCATGGAAGCAAAACTATGTTCTAGGCGCATTTCTTTCATCCATTTTTGTAGATCATCAGAAGAAAAATTGGTACCGTTGTCTGTGATGATGCGCAGCGGTAACCCAAACCGGCATATAATATGTTCCCAGATGAACTTCCTGATAACCATCGCAGTGGTTGATGCTAGAGCTTTGGCTTCTACCCCTTTGGTGAAGTAATCCACAGCAACTATGATAAATTTTACTGCGCCAGGCGCATCGGGGAAAGGACCTACTAGATCGATTCCCCACTGTTGGTGTGACAACTGTCAAAATTCCGGGCATCCGTACAATTATTAAATAATGATTAGTGCTTAATGACTGCACTAAATTACAATTAATTACTTGGACTACCTTCTGATTATTCTTATCATACATACATGTGCATCACATATTGCTTAATGTCATAACATTATTGCATGCAAACTTTATTGATTCAAATAATGCACGAAAACAAAGCTAGAACAGTTATAAGACAAACCAAAAAAATGTTGACGGAGTTCAGTAAATAGACAGACATTGTATTGAGACACAGAATGAGCCAGAAACCAAGTATTACACTAGTATAGTGTGTAGGAAAGTAAGGATCATAAAACTGCCTTCCTAGAGATAGCTTAAGTGCTGGACAGTGCCTAAAACTCACATAAACTGCAGAATTCTGCAGAAAATCAACAAATTCAGCATTTAAAAGTGTCACAAAAGTATGATTAAATGGTCCTGAATACTTTCCTAAGCGTCGGGAATCAAAAGTGTCACAAAAGGTAACATAAAGCACACTAAACTGCATAGTTTAGCACCTTAACGAACCGGTAACCAACCGAACAACCGGACACTACCCGAAACACCAACTTTTCACTAGAAGCACTGTTTTAACATTACCAAGCTAGTTATGGTCCCCGAACATCATAACACACTATATAAATATCTAATAACTAAATCCCTAAATCCCTAAATCCCTAACAATACACTTGAGATCTAACTAATAACTAACCATATAGTTGAAACCTATACCAAGACCCCCCCCCCCACCTATGGAACGGCCAACAAGGGCCCCACTTGTTGATTTTATTTTGTTATTTAATTAGATTATGTTTCACTTTACTAAACACAAAAACCATTAGACTAAACATGTGAGGTGGATTATAAGAAGACATTGGAGTTCATAACTTTCATTTACACAACACACAACATTTGAGCTCTTCTCTTCTTCCCTTCCTCTACCTATGGCCGAACTCACCCCACCATACATCCATCATCATCCCTCAACTTCCATACATTCCACACATGTACAAGGGTGTTAGAAGGTGCACAAAGGAGCTAGGAGCTTGTAGAAGTTGAAGGACCTTCTCTATTTGCTTTTATCCTCTTCTTTTCTGCTCTTGATCATCCCTAGCCTTGAGCTAGTGGTAAGAACACTAAACTTTCCATTTTACATCTTATCTAAGTGGTTAAAAGATGATACATGATGATTAACTTGAAGAACACTAAGAATCAAAAGAATGAAACTTGAACATAAGCTTACATCATGAAGAAATCATGTTGTTTATGTGTTGATTTACTTGTTGATCATTGTTTGCTTATGAAAATGATGTAGATCATCATATGATCTTGCTAGATCATGATTAAAAACATAATCTAGCAAGATGAGAGGATGAAAATGTTAGAGATTCATAGATCATCCTCAAATAAAGACATGAACTTGAAAGAACATAATGTTTTCTTATAAAGTGATGATCAAAGTAAGATGTAAATCTTGTAAAGACATGAAAATGCAGTTAATCTCGGCGATATATCGGTGCTATATCATCGATATATATCGGTTATCGGCCCTACCCCAACATATCGGTGTGCCATATCGGTCTGTATCTCGGTGAGCGATATTATCGGCGATAAATACCGATATATCGCCAATATTTTGCATATGGCATACCGATTGTCTCGCCGAGATTCTCGTTTGGGCCATTTGTAATTGTTTTTTTAATACAAAAACTGCATTTTGGGCCATTTTTTTATGTCTCACTGCTTAAAAAACCTTAAATGGTGGGTAATAGAGAATTAAATCATGATAGAGAAGAAATGGTGGCTAATCGAAGTTGTTGAATCGAAGCTTACCTGCTGATCGAACCTTACCTTCCGGATCGTAGAATGAAAGAAGATCTGTAGGCGGTTTTTTAGGTTTAGAAGATGGAGGAGCGAACAGGGGAGATAGAGGACGGCTCCTTTGGTTGTTTAGGGTTTTTTTTAGTTTAAAGGGATTAGTAATAGTAGGGTTATAAAAGTTAAATCATTCAGTTTACCTCCTTTTCTTTTAACTTGAATTACAATTTCATCCTCCAGTTATAGATTTATCAAAATTAACCTTAGAATTTTACAAGTTAGTGCTGATGTTGTATACATATATTATATAGGTTCTAGATATTAATATACATATATTATACAGGTTCTATATATATATATATATATATATATATATATATATATATATATTTATGCATGATATTATAAATTACCGATATCTCACCGATATCTCACCGCGATAAACGATATCTCAAATATCAGTCCTTGACCGATAACCGATATTTTTCCGCATTAACTGCTTAGTTTTTGACAAAGAGAAAATATATTATTTTGGATGAATAAAAATATATATATTTTCTTGGAATTATTAGAAGGTATATTACCTTTGGAAGAAATATATATTTTCTCAAATAAATATGAAATATATTACTTTTGGAGAAAAATAAGTTTATATATATTTTCTAAGTTAGACTTGAAAATATATTATTTTTGGAACTTATATGAAAATACAAATATTTTTGCCAAAGGAAAATTAGAAATAATTTTTCTAAGTAATATTCCTCAAAGTATATATTTTGGAAATATATGTTGATGTATTTTAATTAAGGATATTATTCGGGAAAAGTTAATACAAAACTAAGTATAAGAATACTTAACAATTACAAGAAAATACGTATTTTTGTACGTATAAATACACTCTGAAATACGACACCAATACATGACAAAAATATACAAGTTTAAGAATACGAAAGCAAATACAGCCATCCTTGCGAAGGAAATACATGTATAAATACTTGAAAAGTATCAAGTTAATATATATTGTTTTAACAATTATTCCAAAATTTAATAAATATAATTTAAGTTAAAATATCCATTATTTTAACAAATAATTATATAACTTGGAATAATATTAAAGACACAAAGAACGTAACTCAAAGACACTAACTAATACTTAATCAAGGCACAACCCGATCGTCTAATAGACATTAATACGTTGTAGGTAGTCGTGTACGCCTGGCGAAGCTTTGAGTTACTGTGATTACGAAGAATGCAAAACCGTGAGTTCATGTCCCCCTTTTCTTTTAACTGTTTTCGGTTTTATAACTTCGGGGGTGAAGTACATGTTACAAAATGTTTACAAACAATTACAATTGGTATGGTTAGCTAGGGAATGCATAGTAGATCATATGAATGGGTAGGCGCACTCCTAAGACCATTAATCCTCGTGTTAGGACCGAGGGGCATGAGTGATAGATCTATTTGGGTGTAGCGAGCCCACACCCATGTGGACCGGGGTTTGGCCCATGAAGTGACTATGTCTTACAGCTGGAGGCCCGGTACAAAATCTGCTATGTTTGAGCCTTCCTACGCCGTTTCACACATGTTAATGTACTAGCTACACATTAATTGATCTGTTCCTTGTTGCTTCAAACCAGTTTACAAATGCATACAAACATACTTACAAATGTTTTCAAGGATGCTTCGTGCACACATATAAATCACATGAACTCGCTCAACTTTTGTTGATGTTTTTCAAACTACATGTATTTCAGGGAATTAAAGGTGGATCTTGCGGGCGTTTGGATGTTTCAAGTTGTGTTAAGAATAAAAGATGTCATCCGGTGTCTTAGGGGTTGGATAGTGTGTCTTATCCTGGACAAGACACATCTTCCAAAGCCTGGTTTTATTTAAAATCTTTTGTCGAGTCCTTATGGAACTCTAAAACTATCTGTATGGTTTGTAGTTCGAATTTGAAGTCTATGTTTCAAGACAATGTTGTTATGTTTTTAAACTTATTCAATGGATGATCATCTTTAGTTTTATCATATAGTTGTTGTTATGATTGAATGCAATGATATTAAGCAAGTCACACATAATCACGCTTTCGCAAGAAGTCAGGGTGTGACAGTTTGGTATCAGAGCTTCGATTGTAGCGAACTAGAATTCATTCTCGAGTCTAGACTACAATCATTAGGGCTCTCACGAAAATATTTTTACAACATGTTTTCATTGCATACACGAAATGCCCAGATCCAGGGAAACAAACATTTTTACAAAAGAAAAGACACGAAGCACGATTGCAAAGTTTACTTCTGTGGTTTAGTCTGGGAGACTAGGTGGTTTAGCCTGGGAGACTAGGTGGTTTAGTCTGGGAGACTAGGAAGTATAGAAAGGTTTCATGAGGAATGATGAGGATACATGACTACATGATTTCATTGTCTTTGATTGCATCATGATAGTGGTTAATATATGTGCATATGTTATGATTGTTCTGTTACAGATACTATGTCTTCATCCGAGAGCGGATTGTCCAATACTGATGACCCCATGGCTATTGGCTCTGGTGCGAGCGAGCCAGAGATCCTTACGTCCAATACTGAGAGCGACACAGATTTGCTATCAGACGATGACGACGACTTTCAGCCGTTCGTGTTGCCTGACTTTGGAGATGACTTACCGCTTACTGATGGCATTCCAGACGAGGATCCTTTTGTTGTTCCCACCCCAGTCCATGATCATTTTATCATCGATTATCCCGATGGTGAGCATATTGTGGCACCGATCCTCGCTCATGTGGCCATCCCTCCTGAGGATTAGCCTTTTGACGATTTGATTGATGTTGACGTTGATTTGTTTGTTGATGGTCCTCCTGATGATGCCCATGGTGATGTAGAGCTAGATGAGGACGTTGTTGCTATTCCACTTTTTGAGATCCCTGTTATTGAGATTTCCTCTGACTATAGTTTGCACTCTGTCTCAGATTCCTTTGAGTCTGTGACTTCTTTCGCCTTACAGGCAGTTGGATTACGACACTATGCCAATGATTCTGATGATGATACGGCCATGTCAGTTGCACCATCCTCTCCACACGATCCCGAGTTCAATCTTGAGCTAGACTTTGTTCCTGTCAACCAGCCCGATGTTGCACCTGCTGATCCTGAGCCTTTACCTGATCATGACCCTATTGCTTTTGGCATACCTAACATTACACCCCTCATAACTAATCCAGTTCCCGCACTCGTTGATCCTCCTGTTGTTGAGCCATTTATCCCTCCACCTGCACTTGCACTCGCTGATGTTGCTCCTTTTCATTCTGTAGATTCTGATGTCCATCGTGTTGATTTACCTATCGTTTTCTTACAGGACATCCCTGCACCCCGTCCAGGGGAATGTACTTCAGGCCAGCAGCCTAGTCATGACCCTCATGTTTCAGCAGCTTTTCCACACATTCCCCAGTCTACACCTTTTGCTCCTTTTACTTCTTCACCAACTGATAAGTCATTCCGAGGGTCCCCGCCGTATTCCATGCCGACCTCAGACCCCTACCATCCCATGCGTTTTGTTGGCTATACACAGGATGAGTTACTTTATTCGCTTCAGCTTCGATTTGAAGTTATGAGTCGCAGAGTCTTGGAGCTTGAGTCGATACCGCATCCTTTACTGTGTCCTTGTCAGTCTACTTTTGTTCCCCCACATTCATCACCGCCTCCTTTCGCACGTCCACCTGCTCCTCTTACTCCTTTTCCAGAGTTTGATGCTCGATTTCTTACGGTCGAGCAGCAGATCCGTTACTTGCTTCGTCATGTGCACAAGCTCGAGGAGGAGATCGCACATGTTCTCAGTTTGATCTTCCTCACTCCTCCTCCTCCTCCTCCTCCTCCGCCATCAGTACTATAGGTTTTTGGTTTTATGCAGATACATTACCTTTGATGAGGGTACCACTTTTGAGCTGAGCTTGTGAAGCCTTATGGAGACCACCTTTTGATTGTAAGACTTTTGTAGATTGGTAGACTTGTTGGACAAGGGTAGTATGACCCTGTGTTCCCTTTTGATATGATGCACTTTGTAAAACATGTAACAATACTTCATGGTCGATGATTAATGAATGCCTAACCGTCATGTTCTCATTAAACATGCAAATCAACAACGTGCTTGTTTGTTATGTTCTCATTGGACATATTCCCATTTACTTGTTTATATTGTGATTGTGTTGTTGCTTGATTGTTTGAGATGATGCTTTATTATGTGTATGTATATACGACCTCTAAACAACTATATACATTCCCTTAACAAATAAGACCTGACCAATCCGAACTCCTTCTTAAAAGATGCCTCCTCAAGAGATCATTCGGCTGACCGAGGCAGAATTACAAGCGCACATCTCACAGGCCATAGCTCGGCGTGAGGTTCTTCGCTAGAGACACAGCGGAAGTACCTCAGGGAATAACCCACCTAACGGTAATGTTTAAGTCACCTAAGACACATTACAATACGTTTGGACATTTCTGAATGTGCTTTGCTAATGCCTTCTGTGATGATGTTGCTTGGGTACAAGTTGTACCTACAAGCAGTTTTTGGATTGCAAGCCTCTAAACTTTGACGGCACTGGAGGTGCCGTAGCTTTTGTGAGATGGGTCGAGAATACAGATTCTGTTTTGCGAATGAGCGGATGTACTCCAGAGCAACAAGTCACATACGTTTCTGGATTGTTTCAAGATGAGGCTCTGTCACGATGGAACCTTCGGGTTCAGACAATGGGCGAGGCTGCTGCGTATGCTTTGACATGGGATGAGTTAAAAGAAATGATGCATAAGGAGTATTGTTCTCAGATGGAGATCCAGAAGCTGGAAATTGAATTCTGGAACTTGAAGATGGAAGGTCCAAAGGTGGTGGAATATGTGTAGAGACTTCACGATTTATCGCGAGTTGTTCCATATCTGGTGGAACCGGAGGTGAAGAGGATGGAACGATACATCTGGGGATTGGCGCCTCAGGTTCTGAGCTTAATGACAGCATCAACGCCTCCAACAACTATTGATGCGAGTAATTTAAATGTGGCGCTTACTAAAGAAGCAATTAGATTGGAAAAACTTTCAACCCCTGACGAGAAGAAGGAGACTCAGGCGGAGTCATATGGAAAGAACAAAAGGAAGCTCACTGATTTCCAAGAAGGTGATCGGACGAATAACAACAACAATACCAAAAAGGGAAAAGAGTACATGGGTATCCTCCCTAAGTGCGACAACTGTCTACGTCATCATATTGGGCAATATAGGTATAGGAAATGTGAAACTTGTGGGAAAATTGGTCATCTTAAGGAGACGTGTTGGTATGGTGCTAGACATGGAAAAGAAGGTCAAGATGGTAGCGGAAATCGCGAAGGGAACAACGACAACAACAACTATCAGGGTGGAAATGGCACCGACCAATAGCTAGGTCAAGATTGCTTTAATCGTGGTAGCATAGGACATCCCAGGAAGGATTACCCTGGAGACAATCAGGCCAGTGGGAAGGTTTACTTTGGAACTAAGCCGAGATGTGATGAGTGCAAGTATCACCATGAAGGTCGTTGTCTGAAGCCTAAGTGCGATAGGTGCGAAAAGGAAGGACACAACAAGGATGCCTGTTGGGTAAAGTATCCCAGACAAGGAGGAAATGATGACGGCAACCAAGACGGAAACGAAAATGATAAAGTTCCAGGCTGCTACAGATGTGGGGACGTGGGGCACTTTAGGAAAGTACAACATTGGAGCTCGTACAACATTGGAGCTCGTCAAGCATGCCAGGGTCCGAACGAAGTCACTGGTACGTTCCCTGCTAATCAACGCTTTGCATCTGTGCTATTTGATACTAGTGCCGACCATAGCTCGTATACCTAGAATTTAAGAATATACTTGGTTCAATAGCCAGTAAGTTAGATATCCCGAACTCGATAGAACTAACTAATGGGAAGCTTCGACGTCGTAATTGGGATGGATTAGTTGTTGAGCAGTCGAGCGGAGATTGCTATCTGCATCCCGATGGCGAGTGAAGAAACGATCGTGTTTCATGAGGAGAAGCAGGATACGCCCCTACGGATTATCAGTCGTTTAAAGGCACGGAAGTTTTTGCGCAAAGGATGTGTTACCTACTTGGCTCTTGTCGTGAACAGAGAAGCCGAAGAACCTAAGCTCGAAGATATCCCTGTGATAAGGGAATATCCTGAAGTCTTCCCCGAAGACACGCCAGGATTACTGCCTCAATGACAAGTCGAATTTCGCATTGACTGGGTTCCAGGCTCCGCGCCTGTAGCCAAGGCATCCTACCGGCTTGCGCCTTCAGAAATGCCAGAGTGTCATCACGACTCAGGGTTTGCTAGATAAGGGATATATAAGACCAAGCTTCTCGCCTTGGGGAGCTCCAGTTCGGTTCGTAAAAAAGAAGGATGGTAGCTTTCGAGCGTGTATCGACTACCAGGAGCTGAACAAGCTAACCATCAAGAAATTAGTATCCCTGCCGAGGATTAATGATTTAATTCGACCAGCTGCAAAGATCCAACTACCATCCCAAGATCGGTCTTCGATCAAGCTACCGCTAGCAGCGAATTTAGGAAGAAAGTATACCAAAGTACAGTGAGTCTACCACTTGTTTTAAACATATGCTAATATTGTGTTTTTTACACGATGCACAAAACAGTTTTACACAGAATGCGAAACTTTGAGAACCTAGGAAGACATGTACTTAGGACCTTCGAGAACATAGGTCAAAGCTCATAAAAGGCTATCACTTACGAACCGCGTCTGTTAACTCAAGCAAACCCCTTTATTCTGAAGTATATGCTATTTCAGTTAGCCGAACAAATAAAGTACTCAAATTTCTTATATTGAAATCCCACTTTTGCTTCTAGCGAGTAGATTTTTGCATCTCTACTCGTCTTAATGGTAGTTGCATCACGACAATTCTTTTCACTAAAGCAAACACTCTTTTGTCTCGATACTTGATCATTTCTTCATTAACGCGAATACTCATTGATTCATTTCTTGGAAATTCATATGACACACATGCAATCGTTTGTTACGCATGTGGCTTCCCTTCTAATGATTGTTTTCATCAAAGTTACAAACATTATTTCGTTATATCCGATTATTACCTTGTGACTCGGATATTCTACATTATTGTAAGTATCAACTCTTTGATATTGAGTCAACAAAACCATTCTTGAAATTTCATTTCTTTTCAGTGACATACATGGTTTATCCTTGTAACCATGCCGAAAGTTTCCTTGTCGATACATACGTTTATTGTCGGATTGCGCTAAAACCAAGTTCAATTGCTTGTACTTGTCCATTTCGTATATTTAATTCAAGACATCATATGATGTATTGAGGGCATCATATTCAAATTCATCTTTGCAAGTGTTTCTTTTGTTCCGAGTCGTAGTATACTTTCTTAGTCTACGGCTCCATTAAGTCGTCTGTTGATTTCGACACCTTGTGGTGATGTTTTTACTAAGTTAAAACTTGCGCTAATCTCGTTTACGCATCTCATACACGGACTTAATTATTTATTTATTGATTTGCTTTAAATTCATTCGGTTTCATCATGACTAAAGTAGTCATAACACAATCGCGTGTTAAGCCAGTGGTACATAAATTCATTTTACATTCCAATGTACCTCCTAACAGTCCTTTCATTAACGATCGTATACCTTGCAGTATTTATTACTTTTCATCTTCGATCGAAAACAGTAGTCCTTTGGCATTCTATATTCAATTGAAAAATCCTACGATGCCGTTTGAACCAAATTTTCAAGGTTGCTTCATTACACTTTCATTTGACTTCAAACACGGTGAACTTGTTCGGTCACCGCTATTATTGGGTTATGTCATTTCAAACACCTCGTGGTGTCGGTACAAACTTATAGCTTGTGCTAATCACGGTCAACAGTTTCATACAAAACTACATATACCTTTCGTTTGACTCGTCATTTAAACACTCTTAATGCAACTACGTATTGAGACAACGATACACCGGTTTCGGTTGAATTTCCTTTCGGTGTATTCTCGCGATCCAATAACATCAACACACTAATTTTATTCATTCATTTATTTGAAAGTTGACATGTCATTTTCATGTCATTATTACATTTGAGCATGCTGATTCTGAATCCCTCTAGCGGATGTTATTGTTTTCAGAACTTATTTGCATACTGTGAACGATCGTTTGGAATTCTATTGGTCGAAACTCCTCTTTTATTGAACCCCTGTGAAATAAGTTACACTAGATTATACATCTATACGTCTCGTGTCCTTTGACATCAAATTCTGGAACACATACCTTCTAACCACCGGGTTCTTATTGTTGTCGTGTGCCCTTGGATTTATCTAATTCGAATAAGTTTTGATTCGGTTTCGTGGTTAAAGCACTTTGGTATTATTCATATCGAGGCACGTATAACATAACCCTAAGGAGTTAATGTAGTATAAATTTCGAGGAGGAAATTTTCTTAACAGGGGGAGAATGTGACAACTGTTAAAATTTCGGGCATCCATACAATTATTAAATAATGATTAGTGCTTAATGACTGCGCTGAATTACAAAAATATAAATATTGGAGGTTGGTTTTTATAAATAAAAGCGACTAAATATGTATTTAGGAAATATATACTTAGATGTCACCACGTGTGTGATTATTTGTATATTATGTGTATTAGTTATATTATTTTAGGACTTGAAAATAAAACTCATCAAAATACCAAAAATTACAATCCAAAATATTACCAAAAATTCCAAGGAATAAATATACAAATTATACCCAAGATATTGGATAAACCAAACAAAGGAATATAACTCACAAAATATTCCGGAAATATTATTCACAAGTATATTTTTGGTAAATAATATTTTGGACACCAAGAGAACGAAAATATGATTTTTACAATTATTACAATACATATCATATTTTTGACAAAGAGAAAATACATTATTTTGGGTGAATAAAAATATATATTTTTTCTTGGAATTATTAGAAGGTATATTACCTTTGGAAGAAATATATATTTTCTCAAATAAATATGAAATATATTACTTTTGGAGAAAAATAAGTTTATATATATTTCTAAGTTAGACTTGAAAATATATTATTTTTGGAACTTATATGAAAATACAAATATTTTTTCTGAAAGAAAATTATAATAATTTTTCTATGTAATATTCCTCAAAGTATATATTTTGGAAATATATGTTGATGTATTTTTATTAAGGATATTATTCCGGAAAAGTTAATACAAAAGTAAGTATAAGAATACTTAACAATTACAAGAAAATACGTATTTTTGTACGTATAAATACACTCCGAAATATGACACCAATACATGGTAAAAATATACAAGTTTAAAAATACAAATACAAATATACCCATCCTTGGGAAGGAAATACATGTATAAATACTTGAAAAGTATCAAGTTAATATATATTGTTTTAATAATTATTCCAAATTTTAATAAATATAATTTAAGTTAAAATACCCATTATTTTAACAAATAAATATATAACTTGGAATAATACTAAAGACACAAAGAACGTAACTCAAAGACACTAACTAATACTTAATCAAGGCACGACCCGTTCGTCTAATAGACATTAGTATGTTGTAGGTAGTCGTGTACGCCAGGCGAAGCTTTGAGGTACTGTGATTACGAAGAACGCAAAACTGTGAGTTCATGTCCCCCTTTTCTTTTAACTGTTTTCGGTTTTATAACTTTGGGGGTGAAGTACATGTTACAAAATGTTTACAAACAATTACAATTAGTATGGTTAGCTAGGGATTGCATAGTAGATCATGTGAATGGGTAGGCGCACTCCAAAGACCATTAATCCTCGTGTTAGGACCGAGGGGCATGAGTGATAGATCTATTTGGGTGTAGCGAGCCCACACCCATGTGGACCGAGATTTGGCCCATGAGGTGACTATGTCTTACGGTCGGAGGCCCGGTACAAAATCTGCTAGGTTTGTGCCTTCCTATGCCGTTTCACACATGTTAATGTATTAGCTACACATTAATTGATCTGTTCCTTGTTGCTTCATACCAGTTTACAAATACATACATACATACTTACAAATGTTTTCAAGGATGATTCGTGCACACATATAAATCACATGAACTCGCTCAACTTTTGTTGATATTTTTCAAACTACATGTATTTCAGGGAATTAAAGGTGGATCTGGCGGGCGTTTGGATGTTTCAAGTTGTGTTAAGAATAAAAGATGTCATCTGATGTCTTAGGGTTTGCAGTTCGAATTTAAAGTCTATGTTTCAAGACAATGTTGTTATGTTTTTAAACTTATTCACTGGATGATCATCTTTAGTTTTATCATATAGTTGTTGTTATGATTGAATGCAATGATATTAAGCAAGTCACACATAATCACGCTTCCGCAAAAAGTCAGGGTGTGACAGCTGGAAAGGCCATGTTGCGGTTACCAGAACTGAAGGGTTTTTTGGGTGAAGGGTTTTTAGAGCGTGGCGTTGACATGAAGCACATTTGCGCAAAGTCTCGACGGCATTCAGGTGCATGCCAGGCCAGTAATAGCATGCGCTCTTAATTTTTGCCACCACCATGTGAGGTCCGGCACGGATTCCGCATAATCCTTCTTGGATTTCTCGGATCAAGTATTGCGCGTCATGTTTGTCAACACCCCGTAGAAGAGGACCCGTATAAGAGTTTTGATACAGAATTCCATCCGCCATTTCATAATTCAACACTTTGTTCTGAATTTTCCTTGCTTCTGTCTTTCCCTCCGGAAGAGTTCCATGCTGTAAGAGCATAATATGAGACATCCAGGATGGATGTCACACCCCCAAAATACCACACGCGGAGTACCACCGCTTGGAGGCGTGACATGACCAGGATCAAGCCACCAATCATATTGAACATGTAAATATATAGTAAAAGTTATCCATCAATACGAAAGGTGTTTATCAAAACCAACATAGTTAAGTATAGCGGAAGCATTAAGGTAAAAACCCAATCATAAGTATTAATGTATGAAATGACATAAATAATCACGATCCATTTGCCCACAACGACCTGCTCCTCCTTGTGCAAGCTCCATAATGTACCTAAGGTCCTGCAAGGCATGCAGCAGATAATCAACAACTAGTTGAGTGAGTTCACAGAAAGTAAGTTCATAACAGTAATGCGTAAGTTCATCTAATGGGGGCTTCCCATGCAAGTATATACTCCTGGTGGGGGATTCCCACATTCATCCTTAGTAATGGGGGCTTCCCATTATGGTACTTATTAGACTAATTGCAACCATGTGTTCTTCTTAATCCGAGAACAGGAATACGTACAAGGTCACGCAGGATTTACGTGAGTGCCCTTCCCCGAGGACAGTGGTACGCGTGGGGTTTACGTAGGATTTACGTAAGTGTCCTTCCGACCCGGAAGACAGTAGTGGGTATTAGGTTACGCAGGATTTACGTAAGTGTCCTCCCGACCCGGGAGACAATGGTAGATACTAGTTTACGTAGGTTTTACGTAAGTGTCCTGACTATCCTGAGGACGATGGTCTATAGTCTAGTGATTGCGTAAGTACGAGTAATCATTCCATATCAAACATTCCAACCCAATTCCCACCCCGGGAATCCCATGCCTTGGCTGTGTGAACTCACCTTGGATTGCTCGGTAGATACACTAAAGAAGAGGGTTCTTGAACTAACAGTGGTCAACCACGTCCTAGCAGGGTTATCATACAAGTCAGGTTTTGACTTAGATAATACACGTTTGTTTCATACAAGTTAACATGTTACTGACACGTATAGATCATGGCAACACTTAGCAGTCAAACAATCCATTTAACTTGTGCAACTAACATCAGCCCAATAATAATCTGGCCCAACATGTTGTGCGATCCACAACATGTTGTGCGATCCGCATAACCCCGGCCCAAATAGCATAACTGACCCAACAGCATAAGCGGCCCAAATATATAACACATAAGTGACTTGTGCGGCCCGGATCGGGTTGTGCGATCCGGCCGAGTTGTGCGATATGAGCTAGCCCACCCCAATAATAAACTTACGGCCCAAAAATTAACATATAACGATCTTGTGCGATCCCAACACCTTGTACGACTGAGTTGGGTTGTGCGATCAGGGTTGGGCTTGTGCGACTGGACACTTGGGCTGTCCGGCCCAACAGAATGGACCTGATTCAACTTGTGCGATCCAGTGAGGGCTTGTACGATCCAGCTGCCTTGTGTGATCCGAGAGATCTTGTGTGACAAGCAGCCTTGTGCGATCCGAAACCTTGTACGTGTGGGCCTCTTGTACGATCAAGAGGCCTTGTGCGATTTGTTTTAACATACCCGGATTATATGCAAGTTGGTTACAATTATCAATTATCATCAATAGTTTCCAAACTTATAGAATCAATTAACACCAAATCAGTTTCACAACATCCAAAATCTCGATCAAACAAGCAATCTATTTACTAATTCACATGAACCCTAATTCTTGTTCAAAGCATAACAATAATTTATCAACCCACATGATTCTGTCCGATTCATAAACATTCCCTTAGCTACAAAGATTTAATCTTAACATCACATGAAGGCCGAACAATAATGTGTAACATATCCGATTACATAAGCATACAATCGATTACTTTTATCCGATCGCAAGCATCATACAAACAGATTGGTCATGATAGCCTATGATATCTAATCGGTTTTTAGATTATCATCATGCAACTCAATTCATAAGAACATCACTACATAAACATCATGCAAAACACATAGATCATAACATCAACAACATACAATCGATAGACACAAGAACTAACCGATTAGAAGAAGAAAGGGGAATCGGCCAAGTCAAGAGCTTCGAGGGGAATGGTTGCCGTCGGGTTCGTGAGAGAGAATGAGGGAACTAGGGTTTTGTGTTTGTAGAGTGTTTAGCAAACAAATGAGGAGCAACTCCCCCCATTGTGCATGTGTACGCATAAGAGGAAATGGGCCGGCCCTTACTTGGGCTGCCCTTGATCCGATTACAAGGGTTAAGGCCCGAAGTGGGCTTGTGCGGTCGTGCATATTGTTGTGCGATCGGATCATGATGTGCGTTTGGTTCGTGTAACATTCACATAACATATATACATACATTTACACCAAGCACGCATCAAATATATCATTCATTAAGTCAATCATAGAGCTTCACATAAGCACGTAATGTTACAAGGTAAGTCTAAAGTACGAGTTGTCACATCATCCCCAACTAAAAGAAATTTCGTCCCGAAATTTGGTATGCACTCACTGAGGAAGCTAGGTAAGTTCAATCGTTCACTGGTTTTCCTGGGGTGTCACATCCTCCCCCCGTTGATCTGGAATTTCGTCCCGAAATTCCGCAGTAGTAGCTTCAGTCTCAGTAGTGGTTGCATTGGTTCCGAATAACTGGGGGTACTTTTCTGTCATCCTGTCTTCGCGTTCCCAGGTGTACTCTGGGCCACGTTTGGAGTTCCAACGTACTCGAACAAGAGGGATTCTCTTGTTTTTGAGGACCTTCACATCCCGGTCCGTGATCTCAACTGGTTCCTCGACGAACTGTAACCGCTCGTCGATAGTGAGTTCTTTGAAAGGAATGATAAGGGTCTCATCTGATAGGCACTTCTTCAGATTCGACACGTGGAAGACATTGTGAACTGCACCGAGTTCAGCTGGTAGGTTCAACTTGTAGGCTACCTTGCCTATTTTCTCTATGATTTCGAACGGTCCGACGTACCGCGGATTTAATTTGCCCCGTTTGCCAAAACGGACCACACCCTTCCAGGGTGAGACTTTAAGTAATACCCGGTCCCCGACCTGAAATTCCAAAGGCTTTCTACGCTTGTCCGTGTAGGCTTTCTGACGGTCGCGTGCTGCCGCCATGCGTTGTCGTATTTGTGCAATCTTTTCTGTGGCGTCCACTACAATCTCTGGACCCGTAATTTGACTATCCCCCACCTCTGCCCAATAGAGAGGTGACCGGCATTTACGTCCGTACAATGCCTCGAATGGTGCGGCTTGTATGCTGGTGTGATAACTGTTATTGTATGAGAACTCCACCAAAGGGAGGTGCTTTTCCCAGCCGTTGCCGAAATCGATAACGCATGCCCGAAGCATGTCTTCAAGAGTTTGGATCGTTCGCTCAGACTGCCCATCCGTCTGAGGGTGATAAGCTGTGCTCATGTCTAATCGTGAGCCGAAAGATTTGTGCATTGCTTGCCATAGTTCTGACGTGAATCGTGCATCCCGATCCGAAATGATGGAGGTGGGCACCCCGTGCCTCGAAACAACTTCCTTAAGATAGATGTCTGCGAGAGTGGAGAACTTATCCGTTTCCTTTATAGCTAGGAAGTGTGCAGACTTGGTGAGTCGATCCACGATCACCCATATGGTATCATTCCCACGCTGGGATCTAGGTAGGCCTGTAACGAAATCCATGGAAATTTCTTCCCATTTCCAACGCGGTATCTTGGGCTGCTGAAGTAGGCCCGCTGGTTTCTGGTATTCAACCTTGACTCTCGCACAGGTCAAGCATTTTCCAACGTACGTAGCGATGTGGGCCTTTATGCTAGGCCACCAATAAGTAGTTCTGATGTCGTGGTACATCTTGTCCGACCCTGGATGTACTGAGTAGCGAGACTTGTGAGCTTCATCCATTACAAGTTCGCATAGACCGCCGTAAAGTGGGACCCAAATACGCCCCGTTACATAGTAGGCGCCGTCTGCCTTCTGTTCTAATCGTTGCCTTGAGCCGCGTAGGGCTTCAGCTTTGACATTTTCGGGTTTCAATGCTTCTACCTGAGCCTCTCGTATCTGTGTAGGAAGGCTAGACTGAATCGTAAGCTGTAGCGCTCACACGCGCCGTGGTAGAGTGTCTTTCCGACTGAGGGCATCAGCCACAATGTTGGCTTTGCCTGGATGGTACTTGATGGCGCATTCGTAATCGTTTAGTAGCTCGACCCATCGTCGTTGACGCATGTTCAAATCCTTCTGCTTAAGGATATGCTCGAGACTCCTGTGATCGGTGTAAATCGTGCACCTGGTACCGTACAGGTAGTGTCGCCATATCTTAAGCGCGAAAACAACAGCTCCCAGCTCTAAATCGTGCGTCGTGTAGTTCCGTTCGTGAATCTTAAGTTGGCGCGAGGCGTAAGCAATAACCTTATCACGCTGCATCAACACACATCCAAGTCCCCGAATGGATGCATCACAATAAACCACGAAGTCATCTGTGCCCTCTGGCAAAGAGAGGATAGGTGCACTGCAAAGTCTATCCTTTAGGTGCTGAAAAGCAGTTTCCTGCGTGTTGCCCCAACGGTAGGTGACACCCTTCTGTGTCAGTAGTGTAAGCGGCTGAGCAATCTTTGAAAAGTCTTTAATAAACCGTCTGTAGTAACCCGCCAAACCCAAGAATTGGCGTATTTCCGTTGGCGTACGTGGTGCAGGCCAGTTTCTGATCGAGTCTACCTTGGATGGATCAACATGGATCCCATCCTTGTTCACTACGTGGCCTAAGAAGTGGACTTCACGAAGCCAGAAGTCACATTTCGAAAACTTAGCGTACAGCTGTTCCTTCCGAAGGAGTTCCAAAATAAGGCGTAGGTGCTGCTCGTGTTCCTCCTGACTCTTGGAGTAGATCAGAATGTCGTCGATGAAGACAATGACGAACTTGTCAAGATAGGGTTTGCACACCCTGTTCATAAGGTCCATAAATACGGCAGGCGCGTTCGTTAACCCGAACGGCATGACAAGAAACTCGTAGTGGCCGTAGCGAGTTATGAATGCGGTTTTGGAGACGTCCTCATCCCGGACTCTCAGCTGATGATAGCCAGACCTCAAGTCTATCTTGGAGTAATAACACGACCCTTGCAACTGGTCGAATAAGTCGTCTATGTGTGGAAGAGGATAACGGTTCTTCACCGTCACCTTGTTGAGTTCACGGTAGTCGATGCACATTCTGAACGTACCGTCCTTCTTTTTCACAAATAGTACTGGAGCTCCCCATGGCGAAGAGCTTGGACGAATGAAGCCCTTTTACAAGAGCTCTTGTAGCTGCTTTGACAATTCCTCCAATTCTGATGGAGCTAGACGATATGGTGCGCGAGCTATGGGTGCTGCTCCTGGAGCGAGCTCGATTTGAAATTCGACCTGACGGTGAGGCGGTAAGCCAGGTAAGTCTTTAGGAAACACCTGAGGGTAGTCACGTACAATTGGAATATCTTCCAATTTCTTTTCCTTCATTGTTGCATCTGAAACGAGTGCCAAGAGTGCGGTGTGACCCTTCCGCGGACACTTCTGAGCCTTCAGGAAAGAGATGATGCCTACCACTGCACCACTCTTGTCACCCTGAACTTCGAGAGGTTCTTGACCAGAACGGGGAATACGAATGATCTTCTCGCTGCACAAGATCTCTGCCTGATGTTGGGAGAACCAATCCATCCCTATAACGATATCGAAACTTCCCAAGACTATGGGAATAAGGTCGATGGAGAAAGCTTGACCGGCTAAGACAATACTACAACCCCTGACTATTTGAGTGGCTTCTAAACTCTTACCATTTGCTAGTTCTACGACGTGTTTGGTGTTTAGGGGTGTTGATGTACGTTTTAACAATTTACTGGCTTTCACAGAAATATAACTTGTATCCGCACCCGAATCAAATAAAACAGTAACATAAATATCATCGAGGAGAAACTTACCTATAACCACATTGGGATCGTTCATTGCGTCTCCTCGCCCCAGCACGAAAGCTCGACCCCTTGCCTCGTTGCCATTGTTGTTGTTGTTGTTTCCCCCGTTGTTGTTGTTCCCGTTGCCCTGGTTATTGTTGTTGCGATTCTGGTTCAAATGAGGACAATCGCGTTTGAAATGACCTTCAGCCCCACACTGGAAACATCCCCGGTTTCCACGCTGTGGCTGCTGCTGCTGTTGTGGGTTCTGTGGAGCTATTTGTTGCGGTTGCTGGTTCTGATTTGCAGGCCGTGGGCTCCTACAGTCTTTGGCCTCGTGACCCATCTTGAGACATCTTTGACAACGACCCTTGTTGCACTGGCCGCTGTGATGCCTGTTGCAGTTGTGACACTTGGGGTGAAACCCTTGATACCTTCTCTGTCTATGACCACCAGAGGATTGCTGACTAGGACTCTGGTAGTGGTCAGTCTTTTGCTGCTGAGCTTGAGATTGAACTGTTGCTGAACCTTTGCTAGAATCCCCATCCCACTTTCTTTTGTTGTCACTGGGTGTAGTGAGAGTAGCGGCCGAAGTGGTAGCACTGATGCGTTTGGGCAACTTGTTCTGATCCACCGCCTGATCCGTGAGGCGATGAGCAAGACGCTGTATATCTTGAATGTTGTCGAGGTTAGCCGATGTAACATGGCTCTGAATTTCTGAGGCTAGACCCTTGAGGTACAACTCGATGCGCTTGATCGGAGGGTCTACCATGGTAGGACACAAAATAGCCAGTTCGTTCGATCGCTTCGTGTATGCTTCTATCTCTGACCCCGTCATCTTCAAGTGATAAAACTCATTTTCCAACTTGTGAATGTCATCCCTTGTGCAGTACTCACGTTTGATAAGTTCTTTAAAATCATTCCAGGGTGTGGCGTTAGCAACTGCCAACCCTAACATCTGAACTTGGGCGTTCCACCAAGTTAGTGCTATTCCTTCTAGCGTGCCAGTGGCGTATTTCACCCTGCGAGCCTCAGGGCATTCACACATCTCGAACACAGACTCGAGCTTCTCAAACCAGTGGAGGAGTCCCACTGCCCCCTCTGTGCCGCTGAAAGTACTTGGACGATAGTCCATGAAGTTCTTAAAGGTGCAAACTTGCTGCTGCGCTGGTTGACCTATTGTGTACGATTAGGACGGAGTTAAATACAAGAGTGAATGCAGGATCTAAGGATCCTAGTGTGAATCTAAACTGCAGGGTATACTACCTGCTTGAGCAGCTGCAAGTGCCGCAGCAACTTGAGCTTGAACGAGAGCCTCTAGTTGGGCTTGAGTCATGTTAATTCGTCCAGACATGATCTTCATAGTAAAAGTAACGTAAGTGAGAGTGGTTCGCGAATAGGGCGATGACAGAAAAGCGTAAGCACGTAGGTATTCTCATGTAATAAAGTCATGTGTATCTAAACGTAATGCGAGCAAAGTTCTATATAGTTCTATCATGCAGGTAATAATCATAAACCTTATTACCTAGGATGTCGAGTCTTGCACGTGGAGCGAAGCGTCGTTGTAGATCGTTGAGAGCACTGTTCTGGTTATAGTCTGGTTTTAATAAAAACGTTTTCCCCATATTAAAACCTAGTTCTCTATAACCAATGGCTCTGATACCAATCTGTCACACCCCCAAAATCCCACACGCGGAGTACCACCGCTTGGAGGCGTGACATGACCAGGATCAAGCCACCAATCATATTGAACATGTAAATATATAGTAAAAGTTATCCATCAATACGAAAGGTGTTTATCAAAACCAACATAGTTAAGTATAGCGGAAGCATTAAGGTAAAAACCCAATCATAAGTATTAATGTATGAAATGACATAAATAATCACGATCCATTTGCCCACAACGACCTGCTCCTCCTTGTGCAAGCTCCATAATGTACCTAAGGTCCTGCAAGGCATGCAGCAGATAATCAACAACTAGTTGAGCGAGTTCACAGAAAGTAAGTTCATAACAGTAATGCGTAAGTTCATCTAATGGGGGCTTCCCATGCAAGTATATACTACTGGTGGGGGATTCCCACATTCATCCTTAGTAATGGGGGCTTCCCATTATGGTACTTACTAGACTAATTGCAACCATGTGTTCTTCTTAATCCGAGAACAGGAATACGTACAAGGTCACGCAGGATTTACGTGAGTGCCCTTCCCTGAGGACAGTGGTACACGTGGGGTTTACGTAGGATTTACGTAAGTGTCCTTCCGACCCGGAAGACAGTAGTGGGTATTAGGTTACGCAGGATTTACGTAAGTGTCCTCCCGACCCGGGAGACAATGGTAGATACTAGTTTACGTAGGTTTTACGTAAGTGTCCTGACTATCCTGAGGACGATGGTCTATAGTCTAGTGATTGCGTAAGTACGAGTAATCATTCCATATCAAACATTCCAACCCAATTCCCACCCCGGGAATCCCATGCCTTGGCTGTGTGAACTCACCTTGGATTGCTCGGTAGATACACTAAAGAAGAGGGTTCTTGAACTAACAGTGGTCAACCACGTCCTAGCAGGGTTATCATACAAGTCAGGTTTTGACTTAGATAATACACGTTTGTTTCATACAAGTTAACATGTTACTGACACGTATAGATCATGGCAACACTTAGCAGTCAAACAATCCATTTAACCTGTGCAACTAACATCAGCCCAATAATAATCTGGCCCAACATGTTGTGCGATCCACAACATGTTGTGCGATCCGCATAACCCCGGCCCAAATAGCATAACTGACCCAACAGCATAAGCGGCCCAAATATATAACACATAAGTGACTTGTGCGGCCCGGATCGGGTTGTGCGATCCGGCCGAGTTGTGCGATATGAGCTAGCCCAGCCCAATAATAAACTTACGGCCCAAAAATTAACATATAACGATCTTGTGCGATCCCAACACCTTGTACGACTGAGTTGGGTTGTGCGATCAGGGTTGGGCTTGTGCGACTGGACACTTGGGCTGTCCGGCCCAACAGAATGGACCTGATTCAACTTGTGCGATCCAGTGAGGGCTTGTACGATCCAGCTGCCTTGTGTGATCCGAGAGATCTTGTGCGACAAGCAGCCTTGTGCGATCCGAAGCCTTGTACGTGTGGGCCTCTTGTACGATCAAGAGGCCTTGTGCGATTTGTTTTAACATACCCGGATTATATGCAAGTTGGTTACAATTATCAATTATCATCAATAGTTTCCAAACTTATAGAATCAATTAACACCAGATCAGTTTCACAACATCCAAAATCTCGATCAAACAAGCAATCTATTTACTAATTCACATGAACCCTAATTCTTGTTCAAAGCATAACAATAATTTATCAACCCACATGATTCTGTCCGATTCATAAACATCCCCTTAGCTACAAAGATTTAATCTTAACATCACATGAAGGCCGAACAATAATGTGTAACATATCCGATTACATAAGCATACAATCGATTACTTTTATCCGATCGCAAGCATCATACAAACAGATTGGTCATGATAGCCTATGATATCTAATCGGTTTTTAGATTATCATCATGCAACTCAATTCATAAGAACATCACTACATAAACATCATGCAAAACACATAGATCATAACATCAACAACATACAATCGATAGACACAAGAACTAACCGATTAGAAGAAGAAAGGGGAATCGGCCAAGTCAAGAGCTTCGAGGGGAATGGTTGCCGTCGGGTTCGTGAGAGAGAATGAGGGAACTAGGGTTTTGTGTTTGTAGAGTGTTTAGCAAACAAATGAGGAGCAACTCCCCCCATTGTGCATGTGTACGCATAAGAGGAAATGGGCCGGCCCTTACTTGGGCTGCCCTTGATCCGATTACAAGGGTTAAGGCCCGAAGTGGGCTTGTGCGGTCGTGCATATTGTTGTGCGATCGGATCATGATGTGCGTTTGGTTCGTGTAACATTCACATAACATATATACATACATTTACACCAAGCACGCATCAAATATATCATTCATTAAGTCAATCATAGAGCTTCACATAAGCACGTAATGTTACAAGGTAAGTCTAAAGTACGAGTTGTCACATTATCCCCAACTAAAAGAAATTTCGTCCCGAAATTTGGTATGCACTCACTGAGGAAGCTAGGTAAGTTCAATCGTTCACTGGTTTTCCTGGGGTGTCACAATGGACTCCCGATTTCTACCATGTTACGTGTCGTAAAGGAACAGACGGGTTTGAGAGAACTTCAATGCGCACCTCCTTTGCCAGGTGTTTGAAACTTGTAGCGGCTAACTTGCAGAGTGCGTCCGCATGCTTGTTCTCGCTTCGGCTAATATGAATAATCTTGAAAGTTTGAAACTTATCGATTAAGGCTTTCGCCTGCTCAAGATATAAGGCCATTGTTTCACCTTTCGCATCGTAACAGCCATTGATCTGCTCAGCAACCAGCAGAGAATCAACCTGTGCTTCCACATTCTTTGCCCCCATTTTAATTACTAAGCGAAGACCCGCAAGAAATGCCTCATACTCTGCTTCGTTGTTGGTGCTTTTGAAATCCAACCGAATGGCTTAAGTAAGTTCGTGATTGTCGGGGCTGACTAGACGAAGACCAGCCCCTGTGCCATCATCGTTGGAAGTACCATCTGTATGCAAAGTCCAAACCCTGTCCTCGAAGACTGGGATAGGATTCTGTATGGCTTCGCATTCTTGGATTTTATCAACAGGAACCTCAGTAACAAAATCTGCCAGAACTTGGCCTTTGATAGTTGGGCGCGACTTATATAGTATATTATGTCCACCCAATTCAATGGCCCACTTTGCTAATTGGCCAGCAGCATCCGGTTTGGATAAGATTTGACCTAAATGATAATTGGTAAGAACAGTTATGACGTGGCCAGAAAAATACCTTCGTAATCTGCGAGGCATGAACCAATGCTAGGACAAGTTTTTCCATGATTGAATAACGGGTTTCTGGACCAGTCAACATCTTGCTGATGTAATAAATTGGAGTTTTGGCTCTGTCTCTTTCCACCAATAATACTGCGCCTATTGCTACCTCAGATGCAGAAAGGTACAAGATTAATGGTTCTTCCTTCCGCGGGGTCGTTAAAGTAGGTAACTGAATTAAGCAATCTTTCATTTCCTGGAAGGCTTTTTCGGCCTCCGGAGTCCATTGAAATTGGCTCTTCTTGACGCAATTGCGCAATGTGCTTATGAACAGATAAGATTAGGCGGAATGGTTTGCTAAAAATCGGTTAAGCATAGCCAGTCGACCAGCTAGACGTTGCATCTCTTTGATAGATGCTGGTGACGGCATGAGCTGAATAGCCTCTACCTTTTCTGGATTAACTTTAAAACCATCTTTGGTTACGATAAACCCCAAGAATTTACCTTCCTCCATTCCGAATGAACATTTCACCAGATTTAATTTCAAATTAACTTTGCGCATACAGTCGAAAGTGCGCTAGATGTTCGTGAGCATTAATTCTTCTTCGGGACTCATTATGACAAGGTCATCCATATAAACTTCGATTGTTACGCCTATATCCTCCCCAAATACTTTATCCATTAGGCGTTGATATGTGGCTCCCGCATTGTGGAGACCAAAAGGCATTTTTGTGTAACAGAAAATACCTTTGTCCATGCGAAAAGCTGTCTTGTCTTCGTCTGCTTCCTTCATTTGCACTTGGTGATAACCTTTGTAACAATCTAGGAAGCATTTCCAGCAGAAAGAAGCTAAGGAATCAACCTTTTTATCAATCTCAGGAAGAGAATAACAGTCCTTTGGACAAGCCTTATTGAGGTCCTTGAAATCGACGCACATACGCCATCCGGCGTTATGCTTTTGCACCATCACTGGGTTAGCCACCTAAGTTTGATACCGGACTTCGCGTAATACGCCCGCTTGAAGCAGTTCAGCCGCTTGCTCATTCATTACGCGAGTCTTTTATGGACCCAGACTGCGCTTTCCTTGTACCATTGGCTCTGCTGAAGGTCGAACATTCAAACAATGTTCCGCCACATCTCGTGGTACGCCACTCATGTCCCCTGGGGACCATGCGAAAATATCCATATTCTCGGATAGAAGTTGTTTCAGTCTTGCACGAATTGCTGGCAATACGGCATGTCCTAACAAAATAGTTTGCTCAGGATATTCATTGTTGACTACCCATTTCTATGGTTCGTTAGAGGAGGATGGTTTTGCAACCTTTACTGGTGGTTCATCGTCTACAGACATGACTTCTTTGCTTGAATATAAAATTGCTACGCCGGTTTCTGTTGGAAAACCGCAAGCAGCGTGTGGTATGGAAGTAATCATGCTAAACTCCCTTTGTGAACGCCTACCCAACAAAACATCATGGCGGGATGTAGCTGGCATAACCATAAAGTTGACGGACACGGTGCGGGAGTGTTTACCATCAGAAAGTGTAACGGGGAAAGGGATCTGACCTAGTGGAGAGACGGCTTCATTGCAGAAACCAGTTAGCGGGAAATCCACTGGTTTCAAGCGAGCCTTGTCCTCTTTGATCTAACTGCTTGAAACACTGCTCATATATAATATCCATAGAACTACCCGGATCGATGAAAATATAATCAGTACGGTAATGGCCAAAAATACCGGTTATGATGACTGGTCGTTCCTCTTGGGGACCTCCTGGTACGACAGGAAAGATTACTTGTTGCTCGCGACAGTGTTGATTGTGACTTCGTTTGTTGTTGCGCTTGCGCGGTGGTCCTCCTTGCACCATATGTGTTTGTTTTGTGTTGTTATTGTTTGGACCGTCCTTTCCGTGAATGATCCGTCGAACATCTTCGCAAACGTCTTGTACCACGTGATTGAGCTTTCCTTGATAGTTTTTGTCATTGGACTGGGTGTCCCACTGCTGCGATAAATGCGGGCCCAGCCTTGTACGATCAGATTGCCTCTGATAATTTTGCTATGCACAATAATCTCTATGGCTAGAACCAGAATTGGTAGACTCATATCTGGGGTGAGACTGAGAGTTAATCTCTGTATCTTCGGCCGACATGTATGATGATGAATTATGAGACGACACTCGAGGTGCGGTTGGGGTCCGCACCCGAGTTACAGATCTATATGCCTGTGATGCTGTTTGAGCTGCTGGTGCACAAAGCTGTGTATAAACTACCTTCAAGGCCCCTTGAAATTTGACAAACCAACAGATCGGGGTTTCCTCAGAAGGTAGATCTAAACTAATCGGAGTTCCGAGTTGAACTTCCGAGGTAACAGGTTGGTGCACCTGATTCATATCACGGTGAACTTCATCGTCCTTAATCGTTTCTCCCACAATTCCGTCGACGCGGGAAGCATGGCCAGAATTGCCCCTGTTCTCGGGTCGAAGACCTGTTGGGTAATTTGACGGACCTTCTGCCATTGAAAACAGAAGAGAAAGAAATGGATCGATCGAGAAGATGAAAATGAAAATAGAAAATCGGTGGACGGCAATGAAGAAACAACAGATCAGAGTTGATCGGAATCAATTTATATCTGGGGGTACAGCCTCTGCATAAAAAGGTTAATCCTCTCGTCGATTGCTGGATGGAGCTACTCACCAAAGAACACTGCATAATAAAAAGCCGTTAGACTCGCCACGAGGAGAATGGGGTTCTCTCCATGACCACCCTCCGGCGTGAGAATAAGTACAATGATCTCAAAGGAAAGACAAAGTGATAGGAGTGAAAGTATGTGAAAGTAGCTTGTGAGATCATACCTGAATTCCCGTATTTATAACCAAGATTTTGGCGCCAAAAAAGATGACGGAGGTAATGACAGAAATTGCTTTTCGTCAACGATATTTCTTTTTCTGTTAATAGTTAACTCTACGTCCATGCACATGGATCATGGATCTGATCAACGGTTGGGGAGATGCCACGTGGAAAGTGGTTTATTGTAGATCTACCTTTAAGTTGGTGCCATCATCGTGATTTAGATGAGGGCTCAGAACTGTGCCACGTCACATTCGGTTATAACCGAATGAAGCCATGCATGTTGAGCACTTAAGGCTTTCTAGAAGACCTACAGTTGTAGTCCATTGCATTATTGCCACGTGTCCATTCTGTTGTAACAAAAAAGATTCCTTTTATTCAAGTCCTGATTTCATGCGCGCGGAAATGTTAAGGACTTCATCTTCAAGCTTAACTGTTCCCTTGCGCGAGCCCGCACAAGGGTGTTAGTTGAATATTTGTCTTTCCTTTCTCCAGCGCATGGTCATTGTTTTGGTCAAAAATTACCGAAGCAGTTAAGTGATTAAATTAGTTAAGTGAGGTAGTGTGCTAGAAATGTGTGTTGGAAATATGCTTGTTAAGTTATTTGCAAAAAGAGTTTTATGATACGGCTCAGGATATAGAGTTGTATTTATGATCAAACAATGAGCAAAAAATGTAAAAGGTGACACAGGATGTACAAGGAAAGCCCTTGATCAATCTAGATCACTGGCACAAAACCTCGGGAGCTGACAATTGCAGCTGCCTTGTTCTTCTATTACTTCAAATATCAGGATACAGTGAAGGATATGATGCGGATCAACTAGGTGTTACAATGTGATTTGAGTACAAGTGTTTGTGTGTAGTGATTGCTAGTAGCTAGAGAGCAAAGTGTGCAGAAGAGAGTGTGTGCCTTAGCCTGATCCGATCAATCTATTTATAGTAAAACGAAAGTAACTAACTATCCTATTAAACCGAGATGCTTCGAATATTCCTCAAGTGAACGTTGTAGTCCACTTCTTTCGGGTTCAGCGTCTCTTATATAACTGGTTTGCTCGAGTCTTAAGGAGAAGAGGTCCACTTGACCGTTAGAGACTTGCATCTTCTAATCTGCACGTGGTTAAATCAGTCATTACCAAGATATCGCATCAGGATGTTACCAATATGCTGATCCGGTATCCTGATCACAAATAAACAATCAAAACTAGAATATTAGTCAAGATATATGTTCAGAAAATGGCCCATAACAATTGTCTCCAAAATACATCTGTTGGTATACCAGTCCAACGGATATATTTTAAAACTTTATCTCGTAAACCGAGGCAATTAAAACGAAATGACGATTGAGGTAGCTTTATGCAACTTCCAACACGGTTTTTACTCAATGGATATCCATTACGCCCCTAAATCTTCTCTATTTTTGTTTGAAAATCAGATATCATCAACAGAGTCTCCAGGTAATCGCTTGTTCCCTCTTCATTTCCTGTTAATTTCTTCACCCTACTTCCAATGGCCACCAGGACCCGCTCACAAACCGGTGAATCATCGGACACCTTTGTCTAGCAAATTCTTCTCAAAAATCCCGAGAAGGAGATCTGTGCTTTCGACAATGCAGATATTTCCGCGCTGAGGGCCTCCGGCGCTTTCCCTGATGGCACGATTTTCAGGCCATTTGACCGATCAATTCGATCGGATGTTTCTTCTGCCGAATGGGTTTGTTTTCCAGCATACCCTTTCTCGCTAGGTCTTCGATACCCATTTCCCAAATTTATGATGCTGTTTTTCTGAACCACCGGTATTTCCTTTCCCCAAACAATGCCCATGGTTTTGAGGGTACTAATCGTACTTAACCAAATCAAACACCTTCATTGTCCTGATCTCTGCCTCGAAGATATCCCGATTGCTTACCGCCTCTGATCACACGGTTCCAGCCGGTTCTTACTTTTTTCAACTTCCAGCAATCCCCACATTCTTAAAGCCAGCAAAAACGAGGATGGATGGCAACATAAATTCTTCTTCATCAAGCGAGATTCCATCTACAAGGGTGCTAGCCTTCCGGTGTAGTGGTTAACCACCAGTAGGGTTTAGGGCTTCAAGAATATCCATAGACACTTTTAGGCCTCTTTCCTGTGCTAATATTTTCTTATTTGGTCTTTTTGCAGTGAATTTTAAGGAAGTGCCCCCCCCCCCTACTGCAGAATCTGAAAAAAGAATCAAAGCAATTTACCAGCTACCAGAAGGTGACAAGAGTTTTTCCACACACCTCCCAAGTTCCAGCCAATACTCATCATCCGATATGTCTGGTAAGAGTTATTTTGTAAACAATCGATAATATAACGAAAGAGTAATAAGAGTTTAGAACTTCCCTTTTATGCAGTACCAGCCAAAATCCCAGAAGTTTTCGACCTTGAGGAGTTAGACAGTTACTCCGATCACGTCCAGGTCAAGAAGGAGCCTAGTCCCAAAGCTACAGCCACATCTAAGCCCAGCAGCTCCAAGGCCATCATCATTCCCAAACCATCACCAGCTACTAAGCCTTGGAGTTCAAGTTCTCGCAAAAGGAAAGAGACCGATTCACCTGCCATTTCTGATACGTTTCCCTATGAAAATCATGGGTTTATCGAAGCGAGCGGGTTTATGACCTCCTTTCTCAACCAGGTATAAATTCCTATTCCTTATCCTGCACATATATGTCAAACCAATATCCTAGTTATCATAATACCTGTGCTTCTGGATGTAGGGCCTTGAGCGTCTGGTTCATCTGTATCAAGAATCCTGTGAGCTCAACAAGATACTCGAGTCCAAATTGAAGAAAGCCGAGGTCACCATTTCCGACCAGGGCGTGATTGGTGCTGCCAAATCCCGGCATTACGAGGATAAGTTCAAGGCTATGACCCAGGAACACCAGGCTGCCCTTAACAAAGCTACTCTCGAGGCCTAAGCCCATCTCGACGCCGCCCATGCTCAACATGAACGGGACATGATCACCTACCAGGAGGGCATTAAGAGTTCCGTTGTTATTTCCCTTCTTCAGGCCAGGCTAAAGATGGCCCATGAAGCAAAGGCCCCGGGCTTTGAATGCCCTTCTTGGGATGTCGATGCTTGGGAGACAAAGCTAAGGAGTCTCAGCAGCAATCCTGTAGCTGACGGGTCTTCAAAAGCGGTTGAAACGCCAACTGGTGCCAAAGATGAAGCTTAGAGGGATGCTCAAGCGGATCTTGAAGCGGACGCGATGAACGAAGAAGGCGATGCCTCCTAAAACTTACCCCTTTTCTTTCTTAAATTTGATTGTTACGGTTTGTTGAATAATTTACCTTTCCAGTTTTTGAACAATTTATTTTCTCTGAATTAAAACAATTAGATAACCAAAGGTGGATGGGTCCTAGGTTTTAGGACGAAGCCCTTGGTTATCAACTAGTATTGCTTATTTTAGTTAATACCACCTCCTTATGATTTACTCGCTGTTATTTCTTAATCTTTTGTTACACATTGCTTAGTTTAGATTTCAACTTTACAAAATTAGTGCAACCATTTTTGTAAATATCCTGATTAATATTTTCAGTGATATCCTACAAAGACTTTCATCTAACAGAATTTTCGAATTTCAAACAATTCAGATAAAGTTATTAAAGAAAAAGGGTAGTTTAAAATTCGCTTTGGCAACACTTGTTGACTAGAGTATTAGTTTTTAACCCAAGTATTATTTCCCA
This sequence comes from Helianthus annuus, assembly GCF_002127325.2. Classification (NCBI taxonomy): domain Eukaryota; kingdom Viridiplantae; phylum Streptophyta; class Magnoliopsida; order Asterales; family Asteraceae; genus Helianthus; species Helianthus annuus. The sequence continues at coordinate 76,706,749 of NC_035436.2, read as the reverse complement.
AATATTCCAATCAAATACCCTGAAACATATCCCGAAAACACATTTTGAGAATATATCCTCAAAATGTATCCTAATCAGGATATTTAATCTTTAAACATAGTTTCAAAAGTTCTAACAACTTATGTAAGGTTCACAAAGGAAAGATCATACCAGGAATAGAGTGTAACCCTAGTATCGAACTTTAATCCTTTTTCAACTTCTTCCACTAAGATGTCCCCAGCCTTAGTATACTAGGTTCAAATTTGATTCTTTGAGCCTTACACGATCGCCTTAGGAGGACTGTCCCTTGTGGATAAAGTCTTCAAACACTTAGAAACTTTTTGAACATTATTTTCAACAGTCTGAACAATTCTTATGTTACAGGGGGTAAACCCTAAAGTATACTATAGATAATTCCTTTGTATCCTAGGGATAAACCCATAGATATTCTGGGGAAAATCCCAAATTTTCATGCGCTACAGGCGGGAGTGTTTAAACTCCGAGACTTAGAAAGGTGAAAAAACCTTTAAACCTTAGAGAGTATGAAATACCCTTTCGCGAGAGAGGGTGATCAATCCTCTTATACCTTAAGGATCCAGGATATAGCCAACAATAACGAAATTGTCAGCCACTTTTACATGGACTGGTCCCGCTATCTTGAACTATCCCTGTATAACTTGCGCTCCAGGCGGGGTGTTTAAACCCAATTCGAGAGAAAGGTAAATTTCTTTAAACCTGTGAAGGGATCAGGATCCCTTAAACGTGAGAGAGGGGGCCAATCCTCTAATCTTTCGAAGTATCCTGAATGGGTATCCTGGAGCTATATCCCGAAACGTATACTACAAAACAATTGTAAGCTAAGGTGGGTGTTAGCCTGGCTAGAACTCATACCATCCTAAGTTAGAAATTAAATTCCATACTCACTTGAAATAGAGCTTTAGATGTATAGCATTCCAGGATCTTGGTAGCACATCCCCCTCCATATTCTTGAGTCGGTATGCTCCTTGTCCTGATTCCGATTCAATCTCGTAGGGTCCTTCCCATTTCGGAGCCAACTTTCCATCTGCAGGATTAGTGGTATTCTGAAAAGCCTTTCTTAATACCCAATCTCCAACCTGGAACCTTCAAGTCCTTATATTCTTGTTATATGCTTTAGATATCCTCTGTTGATATGCTGCCAGCCTTGCTGTGTCTCTTGTCTCATCAATAGTATCCAATTCCTGGCACAGGACTTCAGAATTCTGCTCAGGATCCCGGAGGCTGGATCTGCTGTGGGTATTACCATTTCTGTCGGGATCACCGCTTCTGCTCCAAATACCAAGGAAAACGGGGTTTGGCCAGTTGCACTTTTCACCGTCGTCCTATCAGCCCATAAAACAAAGGGTAGTTCTTCTGCCCATCTTCCCTTCTTAGCTCCAAGACTTTTCTTCAAATTTTTGACAATTATCTTGTTTGAGGATTAGGCTTGTCCATTTGCTTGAGGATGTACTGGTGTGGATGTGATCATTTTGATTCCCCAACCCTTGCAAAAGTCAGTAGTCCTTTTACTTATAAATTGAGATCCATTGTCACAAATTATCTCAGCTGGTACACCAAACCTAGTCAGGATATTCCTTTTTATGAAGGATACCACTTCTTGATCTCTAACTTGAACAAATGCTTCAGCTTCAATCCACTTAGAGAAATAATCAGTCATTGCCAACATAAAGACCTTTCTCCTGGAGCCTTTGGCAATTTTCCTACTATATCCATTCCCCATTTCATGAACGGCCAAGGAGAAACAATAGGATACAGTGGTTCAACAGGCTGATGTAATATATTACTATGTCTTTGACATGCGTCACACCTTCGAGCATATTCTGTTGCATCTTTCCTCATGGTTGGCCAATAATATCCTGTTCTTAATACTTTTGAGAATAGCGACCTGCCCCCAGTATGGTTACCACAATCCCCTTCGTGTATATCCTAAAGCACTTCTTTGGTTTCGGGATCCTCCACGCACCTCAGATATGGTCCTGCAAGAGATTTCTTATACAAAACATTATTTATAATAGTGAATCGTGATACCTTCATCCTGAAGGCCTTAGGATTCTCATCCTTTGGGATGTGTCCTTTCTTGAGATATCTTATGATTGGAGCCATCCAGGATTTAGGATCCTCTTCAGGATACTCAGCACCAGGATCCTGAACACTCACTACTTCCTTAGCCTGAGGATCCGTCGCAGGATACAGGATATGTAATATTGGTATTTAGGTCCCTTCTCGTATCCTGACTGATGATCCCAGATTTGCCAAGGCATCAGCTTTAGCATTATCCTCCCTTGGTACCTGTTCGAGTGTAAAAATATCGAAATATCCTGCTAATTTTTTGACAATTTCAAGATATTCAGCTAATTTTTCACCTTTTACTTCATGATCCTTTACAAGGATAGCGCTTACTGCATTTCCTGATACTGCAAGATATAGGGATAGTGGTTCACCATCCTCAGGCTTCATTAACAGGGGTGCAGTTGAGAGATACTGCTTTAAATCCTGCAAGGCTGTCTCATGCTTCTCTCTCCATTCGAATTTCTTATTCTTCTTCAGGATATCATAAAATTCCTTGCATTTTTTCGAGGATCTAGAGATAAATCTGTTTTGTAGGATCGTTCGACTGACCCAAATGAGTCGTTTAGAGGAGTTTTACTTCGTTTCAGGTGCGGAAAACAAGAAACAAAGGTAGAAACAACTAAATCTTCACTTAACTCACTGATTGTATTGATTTGACATTGATTACAATCAATTCTCACACCGACAGCACTTCGGCATGGAATACAAGGACTGGATTTACTGATTTTGCTCGTGAGTACCCTATATATAGGGTTCTGATTTCGCTCTTAACAACACCATGTCAGTTGGAGCGAAATCAGTAACATTCTGATTCCGCTCGAAAGTATTCACCTGACATTTGGAGCGAAATTAACATGTTGAGCTTGGAGCGAAATCAGCTTCTTACAACCTAAACTTTCCTATTTTCTCGAATAACGTGCCCTAATCTATACAATGTAGTCTAAGACTCGATACAAGACGAAGTTGACAGATGTATGCACCAACAGACTCCCCCTCAGATCTTGACGAGTCTGACTGTGTCGAGTCTTGACAGACTTCAGCCTTGATCAGCCTCTAGGCTTCACTCTCTCTTCTCTTTCACATCTTCAGACTCCCCCTTGCGATATGCTGGCATTCATCTAGTTCTTTAGCATCATCTGCTTCAGGATCATTGTCTGGCTTTCACAGGATCATGATCATTATCCTGGATCAAACTTTGTCCACAGAATCGAAACCTGGCTCAAGCTCTATTCACAGAGTCCTCAGGTATCTGAATCTGGCTCTCATAAGTTTCTCATAATTGAAAGACCTGGCTCTTCAGAAGATTGTTTCAAGGTCGAAACTTGGCTCTAGTTCTGCTCAGGATCGATAACCCAAATTATACTTAACCTGCATAAACTCTACCTCAACGTAAATTTCTCATTTTTCAACGATAGAGACATGCACCAACACTGACTCTCCCTCAGATCAAACAAAGATTTTGATGAACCAATTGTAACGTTATATTTTGAAAACATTTTGATTTCAGACTCCCCCTCACCACATGGTCATCATGTTTAGCACTTGAGATTTTGAAAATCAGCTTTCCAACATCAGTTGTCAAAAATCTTTTTGTATTTTTTCAAAAGTTTATGCTAAAACATACCGAAAATCTTTTTGGATTTTGAAAAGTAAAGAAATAAAGACACTAATTGTAAAAATAAAGAAATGCAGAAATGAAATATTTACAAACAATATTTTTGCGAGTTTATGTAAGAGGATCATATCAGTTTTGAGACGAATCACTAACACCGTTAAGCTTGATTTCATTTTAAGTTCTAAACAATTCACCTAGATTGTCAGTATAATTGTCCACTTAAATTTTCACACAAAGTTCAACTGTTTCGAGATACGATGTTAATGTTTTAGATACTTAAACCTATTCGTGTATCCCACTACTTGAATATACTCCCGTATCCAGATCCCAATATTCAGTCTTACAGATGAGTATACCACAGATGATATCTGTCAGGGGTTAGATGCGAGGGCCGTGAGAGCTCAGGTCGAAACTTCCGTATACGCAAAGAGATGACGGCTTCGTCTTTTGGTGTGTCCCCTTTAGAGGATCTTTTGTTACAACAGCAATGATTATCAATTTTATTGTTTCATCAATTTGCTGAGGGCGAGCTTATATTTCAAAGCATTTGCAGAAAGTATTATCCGGGGACTAGGTCAGTATTTCCATACAGCAGAAGTCCCGGGATAATACCCCAGATATCACTGAGCATAAAGACCTAGTATCTCAGAATAAGGGACCTTTCAAACAAGATTTCAGGGGTTACCTATATATCCAAGAAGTTGTTACCCACAAAATAAGCAAGTTTGAATTTTTAGGTTTATATCTCGTCACAATCTACTAAATGTGCAAAAACCTACTGACATATCCACAGTGAGATTGTTTATCGCATTTTAACTTTCCAATTCTTTAGCATGTTGTGACAGTCCAGTGATGTACTATCATTTCCTCTTTTCACAACAAAACTCGTTTTTTATTTTATCATGTTTTTGGCTTTTTCAAATTTTCTAATGTTTTTGGATTTTCTGATTTTCTGAAATTTTCTACTCCCCCTAAAATGCAAACACATTTCAAAGGAAATTTGAAAACTATCTAAGCTCTTAACCCAAATACAGAAAACTCAAAACAAACTGTACAGATAAAGTGACAACTGTATCGAATCACATCAATTCGCCATTTATTATGCATAAACAATCAGAACTCCCCCTTCAACAAACTATTTTCTCATTTAGATTTCAAAGCACTTAAGTTTGTTTTAATCAAAATGATTTTTCCGGAAAATAAGTTTGTTTTTACCAATTGTAGAATCGTCATTAATAAATTCGGGGATATGGTTCATCATTTTGTTCATCAATCACTTGTAGTAGATCAAGTACAAATTAATGTCCCTGATTTACCGTATGCAAGTATGCACCCTCTGTATCAATTGTAAAAACCATCACTATTGTCCAGTGTAGGAATAGAACATCTACACTAGATCATTTACCAATTGTACGAACAAAATGCCGATTCCTGCTTCACACTTACCATCCTGGAAGCTCCGGCGTAGTCCTTTAACCTGTAAAATTTAAACTCATTTAAACTCTTTCAAACAATCTATTCAAAAACTAGAATGATGCCGATTCCTGATCCACGATTACAAACTTGGGATCTCCGGCATAGTCAGATGTTTCAAAGGAAAAGAATTTCCACCCAAGTCTGACCAACCTTGGGTGTTTTTAGCTCTTTAAGCTCTTGTTTAGTTGGGTTAAAAGTTGCCTTTTTAGTTGCATAAAACTCTTTAACCCCTTTTGCTTTCCCATCAAGCATTTTCCCAAAAATTTTCTTAACATTCCCATTGAATGTTTTCTCGACATCAAACTCGTTTTTCTCGGAGTAAAACTGATCTGAGATTTCAATCTTACCAACCTTCTTTTTAATCTCTTCAAACTTCAATGATGGAAATTCATCATCACTTACTGAAAACACAGAATTTACCTCTTTTTCCTCACCTTGTGGCTCCTCTGGCTTTGTGGAACCAGAATCATCGCCGACTTTCTCATCAACCCTTTTAACAACCCACACTTGGTTATCTTTGGCTTTCTTTTTGTAAACATTTTTCTTTGAACACTCACCAACTTCATGAATGGAATTTTCAAAAATTTTGAAGTTTTCAGTTGGTGGTTCCACATCAACAACTTTCTCTTTGAGTTTTTCGGAAACTCCCTATTTTGTCTTTGCATTTTCGGACAGTTCCATGCAATGTGACCAACTTCATTGCATTTGTAACAGGTTCGAGTCTCTCTTGGATGAAACACTCCAGTTCCATTCCTTTTCTTCTCAGCAAGAAACTCCTTGTTTGATTGTCTTCGAAATGGTTTCTTCTGTTCATCTTCTGAACTTCCACCTGAAACAAATTCTGTTTTTGTTTTAGAATTTTTCTCATTTTTAGAGTTTTCTGGTGGAATAAATCCTAAACCTTTCTTTTTGTAGCTACGATTTTGGTTTGGTTTCTTTTGAAAACCAGAACCAGAATTGTAACTTTTTTTCTTGTTTAAACGTTGTTGCACTCTTGGAGTGTATTTTTTCGGTTTTCAAAATTTTTCAAAACTTTCAATTCTTGTATATTAATTTCTATTAATTTGAAAGTCTTAATAATCAATTCTGTTTTAACACTCATTATAGGAAATTCTTTGTTATAATATAATTTGTCAGAATCATTCAAAGTATAAACTACTTCGAATGTTTCATCATTCAAATTCGATTTAGATATCAAGAACTCTTTACTATAAGCCTTTTTGACCAACGACTTTGGACCATTGACTGACGAACTTGACCCTTCAGATTCAGACTTTGACTCAGACTCCTCATCAGTATCTAACACCTGATCGACCACCTTTTTTATTAACTCAGACTCATGATCAGTGTCAGACGAGGTGAACGTGACATCAATGTTTTCTGGTAATTCATCAGTTGTATCGGTTTTTAGCTTTATATTGACTGCTTTTTCAAGTTGCTCATCGTTTGGTTTTCTAGGAGAATACCCTTCCCAGATCGGAGGTGGACGCTTATTATAGCTAACAGTCAGTTTCTTACCACTATCTTTCTTCTTTGGCTCTTCATTCTTGAATGCTTCCATACCTGCAACAGTCGGATAAATTCGATCAGTAAGATAATCAGAACTAGAATAACTTTGCAATAATCGTCTGATTCTCTCATTCTCAATCTTCTCCGTTTCCAACTCTTGCTTCCACTTAGCACTTTCTTCGATGTAGAAGTTGATAGCTTTCTGCTTCGACATCATCACAGCATTCATCATTGTCAAAGCTTGTTCTCTTGCAAAGTTTGTCTTTTGAAGACCAGTTACAGTTTTGTTCAAGACATCATAAGATTCTTTTACATAGTTGAGACTGAACAACAACTGCTCTTTCTTCTTCTCATATTCAGCTATCATCTCGTCTTTTACTGCACATTCCTTGCATGGTTCTAAACATTTTGTACAAGGCTTGATGACTTCAACAATCTTTTCAACTACGATTGTTTTCTCCACTTCAATCACTTTCTCAGCTTCAGTCAGCTTTTCTGCTGTTTTCACTTGCTCAGTCTCAACCATCTCCTCAGCAACACTTTGAACCTTCTCAGTTTGAACAACACTTTCAGTCTTCATTTCTTGTTGCTCTTTTGCAGCTCGTTTCTCCTTCACCTTCTCCAATCGATCCGCAAAGTAGAAATGAAAACTTTCAGGAGAAAGATGAGATTTTTCAATGTTAATATGTTTTTCTTCCTCATCATCACTGCTGTCATCTGGAGGTGACTGATCAAACTCTATAGATTTTTCAGAACTATCATCCGATGAACCAGTATCAGATGGAGTTTTATCAAAAACAATTTCCTTTTCAGAACTGTCATCACTTTGTACACTCTCATCTAAACTCTGTGAGCTTTCATCAGCACTTTCTGAGCTTTCATCAGATGCAACAGATTCTTTCTCCACATTCTTCACAGTCTCATCAATAGACTTCATCCATGTAGCAAATATATCTGGTTCTCTAACAATCTTAGCAATGAACGCTTTAAATTCTCCTTTTTCATCAATAAACATATCCCAGCTAAAGCCTTCAGGTAGTCTTTCATCATCCTGATTGACTAAACAGACTTTGTTTTCTGGTGATATGTAGTCGTTCCAATTAAAATCCACCAAACATGCTCTCTTAGAATCCTCGATCTTTCTACCATGAGCCACCTGCGGTTCTTGTAGTTGTTGCTGACCCACTTGCTGATAAATGGCTTTTCGGTAGTAATCGTCTTTTCTGAACGGATTCTGAGCTCCACTAGCTTCCCTGTTCTTGCATTCCCTCTTCAAATGGCCTTTCTCCCTGCAACAAAAACAAGTAACTTTAGATTTATCAAAACCTAAAGTAGAAACATGTGCATCAAGAAAGTCATTTCTTCCGGTAATCAGCTTGAACTTTTCAGCACGTCTAAGAACACTGGCTAGACACCATTTGATATCCATCAGTTCCATCTCTTCGGCATCTATCTGATCGTAATCCTCCTTTGTGAGCATAGGATTCCCGATCCGCCCTGCAACTAGACCTTCATATGAGAGAAGCACATAAGTAATGTTGGTGCACTACATCTGTCGACTTCGTCTTGTATCGAGTCTTACATTGTATTGTATAGATTAGGGCGCGTTTTACGAGAAAATAGGAAGTGTATAGTGTTTAGTGAGCAGGTTTCGCTCATAGTGACATAGACTGAAGGTTTCGCTTATCTGTACATGAGAGGTTTCGCTTATATGGACATGTGTCCATTGGAGCGAAACCACCATGTCTATAAATAGTGGTCATTCGAGCGAAACCTCAGAACATTCCCTTGTATTCCATGCCGAAGTGCTGCTGGTGTGAAGAACTGCGTGTAATCGAGTGTTAAACAATACAATTAGCAGTTTTAGTGAAGATTCAGCTGTTTCTACCTCCGTTTCTTGTTATTCCGCACCTGAAACGAATTTGAATGCCTCTAAAAGACTCGTTCGGGTCAGATCACGATCCTACACTGGTATCAGAGCTCAGGAGGAGGAGTTCTGCAGAGATTAGCTGGATTTTATCATCATTTCTTGCTTCTACATTTTCCTTCTTAAATTCAGAAAGTTTTAACGGTCAAAACTGGATCAAAATTTCACAGACTGTAGAGCATTGGACTTAGATAAATCCTTGAGAATTTGGTGTTGAAATTCAAATTAAAAATGGACTAAAATTGATTCCGATTAGGTTTCGCTCTTTCGGACATTGAGTAGTTTCGCTTTTGTGTCACAAAGATTGATAGGTTTCGCTCCAAAATTACTTGGTAGTTTCACTCTTGTGTCATATTAAGTGAGGTTTCGCTCCAAAAGTACATCAGGGTTTCGCTTATTCAGACAAACCGTAGTTTCGCTTATCTGAACATCATAGTTTCGCTCCAGAGGACATCTTTGTTTGAGGTTTCGCTCTTAGGTCAATCTGGTTCCGCTCTTGTGAACATCAGTAGTTTCACTTATTTGTCTCTGATCTTGGAAAACGTGCTAAGTCATCATGGATACCGAGTTCTATAACGCATTTGCAACACCGACTGGTCCATCTGCTATTGTTCAAGCCATGAACATAGAAAACGAGACGGGAACCACCCAAAAGCCCCCTAAATTGATGAATATCGAAGAATACTATGGGTGGAAAGACAGATTCGAGAACTGGGTTCAGGCAAACCATCTTAGGTCGTGGGAATGTATCTTAAAGAAATATGTGTTGCCTCGAACAGATTTACAGGTTCTTAAAGAGTTATCAGAGTTTACGGATCAAGAACGGGTTATGTACAAAGCTGAGAAAATGATGATCAGTCTGCTTCAGCAAGCCATCAAAGAAGACATATTCATTCTGCTATAGCATGACAAGACTGCAAAGTCAATCTGGGATGCACTTAAAGTCAAATTTGAGGGTAGTGAGAATATGATAAAGAGCAAGAAGGCGCTGCTAAAGAAAGAGTTTGATCTGTTCAGCAGTCTACCGGGTGAAGACACAAAGAAGCTGATTGAGAGATATTGTCATCTTGTACGATCAATGTCGATGTTGAGTATTATCAAAGATCGTGAAGAGTGGGTAGACAAGCTTGCTGATGCATTACCTCAGAAAGAGTGGGGAACATATTTAATGATTCTAAAGAACACGGGTGTTTATGATGGGTTTCCTATATCTCAGTTTATCGAAAAGATCGAGAGTCAGGATTTGCAACAGCAAAAGATCGCAAGGATGAACAGTCCTAGTGGTCAACAGGATGTGAAGATGTACTACAAAGGTAGCATTCCATTTCCAAAATCTGAGAGAAGTCCAAAAATTCAAACTGCATTCAGTGCTGGGGATTTAACAGAAAAGGTTGATCAGGGTTCAAGCAAAAGTAGCAGTGGATTCTCATCATTCCCGAGTGTAAATCCTAAAGAGTCAAATACAAGCTTTCTGTCTCAGAGCACAAAGACAGGAAATGGTTATGTAATTCAGTGCAACATCGCTCTAAATCATCCAGAAGGTCAAAGTTTTTCAGAAGACACTGCTAAAGACCACATGGCTCTACTTGGTTCCGTGTTGCTATCTTATGAGGGTCTAGTGGCTGGTCGGATCGGAAATCCTATGCTCACCAAAGAGGATTACGACCAAATAGACGCCGAAGAGATGGAATTAATGGATATTAAATGGTGTCTTGCAAGTGTACTCAGACGTGCTGAAAAGTTTAAGACAATTACTGGGAGAAATGACTTTCTTGATGCTCATGTATCTACTTTAAGTTTTGATAAATCTAAAGTTACTTGTTTTCGATGCAGGGAGAAAGGTCATTTCAAGCGAGAGTGAAATGGTAGAGAAGCTAGTGGTGCTCAGAATCCGTTCGGAAAAGATGACTACTACCAGAAAGCCATTTATCAGCAGGTTGGTCAATCACAAGACTCACAGACGGCTCATGGTAGGAAGATTGAGGATTCGAAGAGAGCATGTTTGGTAAACTTCAACTGGAGCAACTACATATCATCTGATAGCAAAGCCTGTTTAATTGATCAAGATGATGAACATTTACCTGAAGGCTTCAGCTGGGATATGTTTGTTGATGAAAAGGGATAGTACAAATCTTTTATAGCTAAGATTGTCCGAGAACCAGACATGTTTGCTACATGGATGAAGTCTATAGGTGTGACAGTGAAAAGTGAGGAAGAACAGTCTGTTGCATCTGATGAAAGCTCAGAAAATGCTGATGAAGGTTCACAAAGTTCCAATAAGAAGTGTCAGATTTGAATTGATCAAAAAGGTTTTCAAAATGACAGAAATCAATATTTCTGAAATAAAAGATTTAAATCTTACTGGAAAACCTAAAAAGTACACTTCAAGAGTTCAACAACGATTAAACAAGAAAAAAGCTTACAATTCTGGTTCTTGTTTTCAAAAGAAGCCAAACCAAAATCGTAGCTACAAAAAGAAAGGCGTTGGCTTTATTCCATCAGAAAATGATAAAAATTTGAAAAATTCTAAAACAAAAACAGAATTTGTGTCAGGAGGAAGTTCAGAAGACGAACAGAAGAAACCGTTCTGGAGACAGTCAAACCAGGAGTTTCTTGCTGAGAAAAGGAAGAATGGAAATGAAGTGTCACATCCAAAGGAAACTCGAACCTGTTACAGATGCAATGAAGTTGGTCACATTGCATGGAATTGTCAGAAAAATGCTAAAACAAAACAGGGAGTTTCTAACAAGTTGAAAGAAAAAATTTTTGATGTTGAACCACCGACCGAAAAACTTAAAGTTTTTGAAAACTCAACTTATGAGGTCGTCTAAAAAGAATGTTTTCAAAAAGAAAGCTGAGAACAACCAAGTGTGGGTTGTTAAAAAGGTTAGTGTGAAAGCCGGCAATGAATCTGGTTCCATAAAGCCAGAGGAGCCACAAGGTGAGGCGAAAATTTCAGTAAATGATGATGAGTTTCCATCACTGAAATTTCAGGAGGTTAAAAAGAAACTTGGTAAAATTGAAATCTCGAATTAGTTTTACAAAGAGAAAAATGAATTTGATGTCGAGAAAACATTCAATGTGAGTGTTAAAAAGATATTTGGTAAAATGTTAAATAGGAAAGCAAAGGGGGTTAAGGATTTTTACGCAACTAAAAAGGCAACATACAACCCCACTGCGCAAGAATTGAAAGCCATCAAGTCTGAGAAGACTTGGATGGAAGTTTGTTTCCCATAATAGTCTTAGGACTACGCCGGAGATCCCAAGTTTATATCATGGATCAGGAATCGGCATCATTCTTGTTTTAGATGAGTTTGTATGAAAGTTGTTAAGATTGTTTGAATAATTACAGGTGAAAGGACTACGCCGGAGCTTCCAGGTTGGTAAGTGCGAAGCAGGAATCGGCATCCTGATTGGTAAATATAGACGTAACATTCCTACAGTGGGTAATTGTTCAGATATACCTACAAGTGGTATTGGTTGTGATCTTACAAGTGGTTATTCTTTACAAGTGGTACAGAGATTGCTTGAATGCAACACAGTAATTCAGGGACATTAAGTTGTACCTGATTTACTAACATGATAACTGAAAAAATGATGAACCATATCCCCCTAATTTACAAGTGATAAACCTTCAAAAGGTTAACACAAATTCATTTTCCGGAAAAATCATTTTGATTAAAACAAACTTAAGTGTTTTGAGATCTAAATGAGAAAATGGTTTGTGAAAGGGGGAGTTCTGATTGTTTATACGCTAGTGAATGGTGAATTGATGTGATCCGATGTCAGTTGTCAAGTTTTTGTATAGTTTGTTTTGTGTTCTAGTGGATCAAGAGCTTAGTAGTTTTTCAAATTTCTCTTTAATGTGTTAGAATTTTAGGGGGAGTAGAAAATTTCTGAAAATCCAAAAACATTAGAAAATTTGAAAAATCCAAAAACATGATAAAATCAAAAATGAGTTTTGTTGTGAAAAGAGGAAATGATAGTACATCAGTGGACTGTCACAACATGCTAAAGAATTGTAAAGATTAAAATGTGATAAACAATCTCACTGAGGATGTGCCAGTAGGTTTTTATACATTTAGTAAATTGTGACGAAATATAAACCTAAATTCAAACTTGCTTGTTCTGTGGGGTAACAACAACTTGGATATATAGGTAACCCCTGAAATCTTGTTTGAAAGGTCCCTTATTCTGAGATACTAGGTCTTTATGCTTAGTGATATCTGGGGTATTATCCCGGGACTTCTGCTGTATGGAAGTACTGACCTAGTCCGCGGATAATGCTTTCTGCAAATGCTTGAAACACAGCATCGCCCTCAGCAAGCTGATGAAACAATAAAATTGATAGTCGCTGCTGTTGTAATCATAAGATCCTCTAAAGGGGACACACCAAAAGTCGAAGCCGTCATCTCTTTGCGTATACGGAAGTATCGACCTGAGCTCTCACGGCCCTCGCATCTACCCCTGACAGATATCATTTGTGGTATACTCACCTGTAAGACTGAATATTGGGATCTGGATACGGGAGAATATACAAGATGTGGGACACACGGATAAGTTCAAGAACTTAAAACATTAACATCTTATCTCGAAACAATTGAACTTTGTGTGAAAATTTAAGTGGACCAATATACTAACAATCTAGGTGAATTGTTTAGAACTTAAAAGGTAATGCAGCTTAACGGTGTTAGTGACAGGTTTCATAACTGATATGATCCTCTTACGCGAACTCACAAAAAATATTGTTTGTAAATATTTCATTTTTGCATTTTGTTGTTTTTAAAATTGGTGTCAATCTTAGTCTTTTCAAGTAGTGTCAGTTATTTTTTTGAAAAAGTCAAAAAGATTTTCGACAACTGATGTTGGAAAGCTGTTTTTTTCAAAGTTCCAAGTGCTAAACATGATGACATTGTAGTGAGGGGGAGTATATCTTGATCATTAAATGTGTTTTGAGAATCTACAAGTGGTTCATCATAAAGAAAGTAGTTTGAGGGAAGTTGTTGTTGGTGAATATGTTATGAGAGGGAGTCATCTGACTATGTCAGGAGTTGGTGCACTACAAATTGTTAAATTTAGAAAATTTATTTCTGGGTTAAGAATGTGCAGGAATAGTCAGGTTTCGATTTTGGAACATAAAGACAAAGAGACACGTCACAATACCTGAGGACTCTGTTTGAAGAAAGCCAAATTTCTTATTCCTAATGAGCCAGGCAGATCAATCCTGGAAATTAAAGACTCTGCAGATAGAACTTGAGACAGGTTTCAATATTGAAACATGAAGAACCAGATAACGATCTTGTATCAGATATTGCTGAAGAACAAAGGAATGCCAGCAAATCGAGAGGGGGAGTCTTAAGATATTCAAGTTAAAGGGAGTCTGTTAATGAAGAAAGAAAGAGAAAAGCCCAGAGACTGATCAAGACTGAAGAAATGAAGACACAGTATTGTCGTGACTCAATAGTCGACTCGTCAACATCTGAGGGGGAGTCTGTTGGTGCACTACATCTGTCGACTTCGTCCTGTATCGAGTCTTACATTGTATTGTATAGATTAGGGCGCGTTTTACAAGAAAATAGGAAGTGTATAGTGTTTAGTGAGCAGGTTTCGCTCATAGTGACATAGACTGAAGGTTTCGCTTATCTGTACATGAGAGGTTTCGCTTATATGGACATGTGTCCATTGGAGCGAAACCACCATGTCTATAAATAGTGGTCATTCGAGCGAAACCTCAGAACATTCCCTTGTATTCCATGCCGAAGTGTTGCCGGTGTGAAGAACTGCGTGTAATCGAGTGTTAAACAATACAATTAGCAGTTTTAGTGAAGATTCAGCTGTTTCTACCTCCGTTTCTTGTTATTTCGCACCTGAAACGAAGTTGAACGCCTCTGAAAGACTCGTTCGGGTCAGATCACGATCCTACAAGTAAAGCCATGTGGTCTTTAGCAGTTTCTTCAGAAAAACTTTGGCCATCTGGAAGATTTAATGCGATGTTTCATTGGATCACACAACCATTTCCCGTCTTTGTGTTCTGAGAATGGAAAGTTGTAGTTGACTCTTTCGGATTGACACTCGGAAATGAAGAGAAACCACCGCTGCTTTTGTTTGAACTCTGAACAACCTTTTCTGTTGAATCCCCAGCACTAAACGCAGTTTGGATTTTAGGGCTTCTTTCAGCTTCCGGAACACTACCTTTGTAGTACATTTTTACATCCTGTTGACCACTTGGACTGCTCATCCTCGCGATCTTTTGCTGTTCCAAATCCTGACTTTCAATCTTCTCAATAAACTGAGAAATCGTTAATCCATCATACACCCCAGTATTTTTCAGAATCATCAAATATGTACCCTATTCCTTTTGTGGTAACGCATCAGCTTACTTGTCTACCCACTCTTCACGATCTTTTGTGATACTCAGCATCGACATGGATCGCACTAAGTGGCAGTATCGCTCAATCAGCTTCTTCGTATCTTCTCCGGGTAAACTACTGAACAAATCAAACTCTTTCTTGAGCAATGCCTTCTTGCTCTTAATCATTTTCTCACTACCCTCAAACTTTATACGAAGAGCATCCCAAATCGATTTTGATGTTTTGTCATGCTGAAGCAGTATGAAGATGTCTTCTTTGATGGCTTGTTGAAGCAGACTGATCATCATCTTCTCGGCTTTGTACATATTCCGTTCTTGATCGGTAAACTCTGATAGCTCTTTAATAACCTGCAAATCTGTGCGTGGCAAAACATATTTCTTCAGAATACATTCCCAAGACCTAAGATGGTTTGCCTGAACCCAGTTTTCGAATCTGTCTTTCCACCCGTGGTATTCTTTGATACTCATCAATTTCGGGGGCTTTTGTAACGTTCCGGTCTCATTTTCCAAGTTCATATTCTGAGTAATGGAAGTCGGAGTAGTCGGGGATGAAGCGAACGCGTTATAGAACTCTTCACTCATGATGACGTAACACGTTTTTCAAAACAGTAGCTTTCAAGCGGAATTAGCAAAATTCACTTGGAGCGAAATCACAATGTTCACAGGAGCGGAATCAGATGATTTCGTAGGAGCGGAATCAGAACTTGCAGCGTGGAGCGAAATCAGGACTTGCACAGGAGCGGAATCAAAAATTTGCAATCTGGAGCGGAATCAACAGGAATTTTCGAGCGAAATCACAAAGATTGTCTCCTGGAGCGGAATCAAACAGAATTTTGGAGCGGAATCAGCAGGTTTTGGCAGCTAGGAGCGAAATCAGGCTTATATCTCGAGCGAAATCAGAGATGTCCAGTTCGAGCGGAATCAGCTCGGAGGTCAATTTTGTCCATTTTTAGCCTGATTTTAGCAATGAAACTTTCAAGGGTTTATCTATGTCCAATTTTATATAATCTGTGAAAATTTGATTAGGTTTTGACCGTGAAATCTTCCTGAAATGATGAAAGAAGGTGTAGAAGCTAGAAATTTCAATGAAATTCGGCTGTAAACTGCAGAACTCCTCCAACTGGCTCTGATACCAATTGTAGGATCGTTCGACTGACCCAAATGAGTCGTTTAGAGGAGTTTTACTTCGTTTCAGGTGCGGAAAACAAGAAACAAAGGTAGAAATAGCTAAATCTTCACTTAACTCACTGATTGTATTGATTTGACGTTGATTACAATCAATTCTCACACCGGCAGTACTTCGGCATGGAATACAAGTACTGGATTTACTGATTTCGCTCTTGAGTACTGTTTTGGTCAAAAATTACCTAAGTAATTAAGTGATCAAATTAGTTTTGTGAGGTAGTGTGCTAAGAGAATATGTTCAAAAAAGTGTTAATTAAATTCTTTGCAAAAAACAATTTCAGGATACGGCTCAGGATATCGAGCTGTATCTACGATCAAACAATGAGCAAAAAGTAAAGGGGTTGACACGATATGTACGAGGAAAGCCCTTGATCGATCTAGATCTCCGGCATAAAACCTCAGGAGCTGACAATCGCAGCTGCCTTGTTCTTGTTATTGCTTCAAATTTCAGGATACAGTGCAGGATGTGGTGCGGATCGACTAAGTGTTACAATATAATTCGGATACAAGTGTGGTGTTTGTAGTAAGCTCGAGAGTGAAAGTGTACGAGGGTGTTAGTGAAAAGTTGTGTGCCTTAAACTGATCCGCCCCCATCTATTTATAGCAAAGATAATGTAACTAACTATCCTCTAAAACCGGGATCCAACGAATATTCCTTAGCCAAACGTTGTAGACCTAGTCTTTCGGATTCAACGTCTCTCCCTCAACAGATACGCCCGAGTCTTGAGGAGAAGAAGTCCAATTGACCGTTAGCAAGTCCCAGCCTTTAACCTGCACGTGATTAATTTGATATACCTCGGGACATTATCCAGGATGTTAGCAATATCCCCGTCCAGTATCCTGATCACAAATAAATAATCACAATCAGAATATTAGTCAGGATATGGTTTCAGAAAATGGCCCATAACAATTGTCCCCAAAATATATCTGTTGGTATACCAACTCCAACGGATATATTTTAAGATTCATTTCGTGCATCGAGGCAATTAAATCGGATTGACGCTTGAAGTGACATTGTGCAACTTCCAACGCGTTTTTCACTCAATGGCTATCCATTTAGCCCCTATATCTTCTCTCTTTCTTGTTGATATACGATCATCTCTCTCGGAATTCTCAGGTACTTCTCTCTTCTTATCTCATAACTTTTTCTCGTTCAAATTTCCTGATGGCCACCAGAACACGTTCTCACTTCGGCGAGTCCACTTCGTCGTTTGTCAACCAGAATCTGCTGAAAAATCCCGAGAAGGAGGTGTGCTCCTTCGATAATGCTGATATCAACGCGTTAAGAACCTCCGGTGCTTTTTCCGACACAGCGATTATCCGTCCATTCGACCGGAGCATTCGTTCCGACGTAAGTTCCGAGGAGTGGATTTGCTTCTCATCATATCCTTTTTCTCTTGGTCCCCGATATCCATTCCCGGAATTCATCATGGAGTTCTTTCGAATTACTGGTCTCTGCTTTGCCCAGACGATGCCTATGGTCTGGAGGGTGCTGATTATGCTAACCAAATCAAAACCCTTCACGTCCCCGATCTCTGTATCGAAGACCTTCCACTTGCTTACCGCCCCCGATCTCACGGCAATAGTCGCTTCTTGCTTTTTTCAACCTCTAGCAATCCCCTCATCCTCAAAGCTTCAAAAAACGAGGATGGGTGGCAACGAAAATTCTTCTTTGTTAGACGGGATTCCATTCCCGAGGGCGAAAGCCTTCCGGTGAAATGGTTGACCTCCGGTAGGGTTTAGGGTTTTTAGATATTCCCAAACGTATCCTGGTGATGTATCCTGTGCTAATATCCTGATTTCTCCCTTTTGCAGCAAACTTCAAAGAGTTAGCTCCTCCTTCTGAAGAATCTCAAGAACGAATCAACCAGATCTACCAGTTGCCTGATTATGACAGATCCTTTTCACAGCATCTTCCAAGTTCAAGCCAGTACTCCTCGTCAGATATGTCTGGTAAGAATCTCATAAATTTTGCACATTTATTAATATTATAGTAAGAGACAAGAGTAAAGTTTTAGATATTTTCCCTGTTTAGCAGCACCGGTCAAAGCTCCAGAGGTCTTTGATCTCGATGAATTGTATAGTTATCCCATTCCTGTCCAAGTGAAGAAGGAACCCAGCAAGCCTGCCTCTACTTCCAAACCAGCATCCGGCCCTAAACCGGCAGTTGTTCCTAAGCCTTCTCCTGCTACCAAGCCACGTGCCTCAAGTTCCCGAAAAAGAAAGGAGACTGACTCTCCAGCCTCATCTGAAACCTTCCCCTTTGAAAACCACGGGTTTGTTGAATCCAGCGGCTTCATGACTGGCTTTCTTAATCAGGTTCATATCCTTAACCTATATCCTGCAGCATATACTGGTTATTTTACATATATATTGATGCCTGTGCTTTCGGTTGTAGGGTCTGGAACGTCTCATGTTCCTTTACGAGGATGCTTGCGGGCTTAACAAGATGCTGGAGATCAAGCTCAAGAAAGCTGAAGAAACCATTGCTGACCAAGGGATGATCGCCAAAGCACAATCTCAGCATTATGAAGACAAGTTCAAGGTCGTGACCTAAGAAGCCAAAGCTGCTATCAACAAGGCCAACGAAGATGCCCAAGCCAAGATGGACGCCGCCCAACTCCAATTCGAGCAGGATAAGACTTCCTACCGAGAAGGTCTCAAGGGATCAGTTGTAATCTCCCTCCTACAAGCCAGGCTAAAGATGGCTTATGAAGCCAAAACTTTGGGCTTTGAATGCCCTTCCTGGAATGTGAAGGCTTGGGAGGCAAAACTGAAAGACCTCGGGGGAAGTCCCGTTGAATATCCTGCCAAGCTTGCGGGTGAAGAGCCTTCCAAGGCAGCGGAGGAAGCGGCTGATGCTGAGAAGAATCCCGAGGGTGATGCTGGAGCAGGTGCTGATGGAGTACTGGCTGAAGAGAGTGCTGCCCCTTGAAAGCAGCGAAGTGGGCAATGATGGATGTTTATGCCGAGGCCGGAGCCCACTTTTTTAAACTTGATGGTTATGGTTTATAATCCTTGAACAATTTCCTTTTCCTGTTTTAGAACAATTTACTTTCCTGCATTAAGACAGTATAATGGCCAAAGGTGGATGGGTCCTGGGTTTCAGGACGAAGCCCTTGGTTTAGTCAGTATGGTATATTTTGAACATTATAACAGTTGATGGCAGATGGGTCTCGGTTTGAGACGAAGCCTTCAATCTGTTAAGTAAATCTAATTAGGAAACTGTTGTGCTTTTGGTGGATGGGCCTTAGTTTAAGGTGAAACCAAAAGCACAACTTTTTACATGTTAATAATATAACCTACCTTTGACTTATTTGCCTTTGTCAATGCTTTAGTTTCTCATTATATACTGTTTAGTTTTGTAATCATTTAAATACCTCAATCCATATTTTTAGCAATATCTCGTAAAAACAAACTTTGGCAAATAGATCTTCTCAAAATCCCCATATCTTGGATAGAGTTTCAAAATAGTTTGTTCTTTGTAAGACCTCAAATAGTTTAAAGTGTTCAAAGGAATAAAATGGTCTACTTAGCTTTCATAAACAAATTCCATTTTGATTTTAAACTTAAGTTCCGCACACCAAATATTCCAAACAGATATCCTGTATTATATCCTGAGAATATATTCTGAGGATATATCTTGAAGATATATCCTAGTCAGGATGATTAAACTTCTGACATGGTTTCAAAAGCTCAATCAAATTGCGTAGGATTCTCAAAGGAAAGATCATACCAGGAATAGAGTATAAGCCTAGTTTCAAACTTCAATCCTTTTTGCAATTCCTTGTACCAAGATGTCCCCAGTCCTTGCATGCTCGGTCCAAACTTGACTCTTAGTGCCTTACATAATTGCCTTAGGAGAAATGTCCCTTGTGTACAAAATCTTTCAATACTTAGAAAAACTTACCTAGACTGCGTAGACAGTTCTTGTGTTATTGGGGTAAAATCCGAAAACATCCTGGAGTTAAATCCTTAGTATCCTGGGGATAATCCCAAATTTTCATGCGCTACAGGCGGGAGTGTATAAACTCCAATACTCAGAAAGGTGAAAACCTTTAAACCTTAGAGAGTATGAAAATACCCTTTCATGAGAGAGGGTGATCACTCCTCATATACCTTTAGAATTCAGGATATAGCCAACAGTAACGAAATTGTCAGCCACTTTTACATGAACTGGTCCCGCCACCTTGAACTATTCCTGAATAACTTGCGCTCCAGGCGGGGTGTTTAAACCCAATTCGGATGAAAGGTGAATACCTTTAAACCTATGAAGGGATCAGGATCCCTTATTCGTGAGAGAGGGGGCCAATCCTCTAGTCTTCCGAAACATCCTGAGTGTGCATCCTGGAACTATATCCCGAAGCATATACTGCAAAACATTCCAAAACTAAGGTGGGTGTTAGCTTGGCTAACACCCCTCCGATGCTTAAGTTAGTATTGGGTTCAAAAAAAAAAGTATATTCAAAAGAGACAAAATTCATACCATCTTGAGTTCTAAACTCACTTGAAATAGGCTTTGAGATGTATAGCATTCCAGGATCTTGATAGTATATCCCCTTCCATATTCTTAAGCTGGTATGCTCCTTTTTCGGATTCTGATTCAATCTCATAGGGTCCTTCCCATTTTGGGGCCAACTTCCCATCAGCAGGATTCGTAGTATTCTGAAAAGCCTTTCTTAACACCCAATCTCCAACCTTAAATCTTCTAGTCCTGATATTCTTATTATATGCTCTGGATATTCTTTGTTGATATGCTGCCATTCTCAACTTTGCCGCATCCCTTGTTTCATCAATAGTATCCAATTCTTGACATAGGGCTTCTGGATTCTTCTCAGGATCCGAGAGGTTGGATCTTGCTGTAGGTATCGCCATCTCTGTCGGGATTACTGCCTCTGCTCCAAATACTAAGGAAAATGGAGTTTGCCCAGTAGCATTCTTCACAGTTGTCCTGTCAGCCCATAGGACAAATGGTAATTCTTCTGCCCATCTTCCCTTCTTAGCCCCAAGTCTTTTCTTCAAATTGTTGACAATTATCTTGTTTGAGGATTCTGCTTGTCCATTCGCTTGAGGATGTACTGGAGTAGATGTTATCATTTTGATCCCCCAACTCTTGCAGAAGTCAGTAGTTCTTTTACTAATGAATTGAGAACCGTTGTCACAGATTATTTCGGCTGGTACTCCAAATCTGGTCAAGATATTTCTCTTTATGAAGGATACTACTTCTTGATCCCTAACTTGAACAAATGCCTCGGCTTCAACCCATTTGGAGAAATAATCTATCATTGCCAACATAAAAACCTTCCCTCCTGAAGCCTTTGGAAGCTTTCCTACTATATCCATACCCCACTTCATAAATGGCCAAGGGGAAACAATAGGATATAACGGTTCAGCAGGCTGGTGCAATATGTTACTATGTCTCTGACATGCATCACATCTTCGAGCATATTCTGCGGCATCTTTTCTCATTGTTGGCCAATAATATCCTGTCCTCAACACTTTTGAGAATAATGACCTGCCCCCAGTATGGTTACCACAATCCCCTTCATGTATATCCTGAAGTACTTCTTTGGCTTCAGGATCCTCCAAGCATCTCAAGTATGGTCCTGCAAGAGATTTCTTGTATAAAATATTATTTATAATAGTGAATCGTGATACCTTTATCCTAAACGCCTTAGGATTTTCATCTCCGGGGATATGTCCTTCCTTGAGATATCTCATGATTGGAGCCGTCCAGGATTTAAGATCCTCTTCAGGATACACCGCTCCAGGATCCTGAATACCTGCTACTTCTTTATCCTGAGGATTCGTTGCAGGATACAGGATATGTAATATTGGTATTGGGGTCCCGTCTGGTATCCTGATTGATGATCCCAAGTTTGCCAATGCGTCTGCTTTGGCGTTATCCTCTCTTGGTACCTGTTCAAGTGTAAAAATATCGAAATATCCTGCTAATTTTTTGAGAATACCGAGGTATTCGATTAATTTCTCACCCTTGACTGCGTAGGATCCATTAAAATGATTAGTAATTAACAAGGAATCAACATATACTTGCAAATTCTTGATATTCATATTCTTAGCCAATTCTAATCCTGCAATCAAAGCTTCATATTCTGCCTCATTATTGGTAGCAGGAAATTCACACCTAATAGCCTGGGGTATTATGTCCCCCTGTGGCGATTTTAGTAGTATACCTAAACCTACACCTCTTACATTAGATGCACCATCAGTATATAATGTCCAGGATTCTAAGTTTTCTCCTAGCTGTTGCACTTCTAGGTCTACTTCATTCTGAATATCACTACTAAAATCAGCCACAAAGTCTGCTAGAGCCAGAGACTTTATTGCATTTCTAGGTTCATATATTAGATCATAGGCACTTAATTTTACCGACCACTTAGCCATTCTACCCGACATCTCAGGTTTCCTAAGCACATTCTTAACAGGATAATTAGTTTTAACATGAATCCTATGTGTCTCAAAATAATGTCTAAGCTTTGTTGATGCCATAACTAGAGCCAGTATTAACTTTTCTAGGTGAGAATATCTAGTTTCAGCATTTAACAAACTTTTGCTAACATAATAAACAGGATACTGCTGACCTTCGTGATCCTTTACAAGGACCGCACTTACTGCATTCCCTGATACTGCAAGATACAGGGATAATGGTTCACCATCTTCAGGCTTCATCAATAGAGGTGTGGTTGAGAGATACTGCTTCAATTCCTGCAGGGCTGCTTCATGCTTCTCACCCCATTCAAATTTCTTATTCTTTTTCAAGATATCATAGAACACTTTACATTTTTCCGAGGATCTTGAGATAAATCTATTCAAGGCTGCCACTCGTCCTGTTAACCATTGAACATCCTTCATATTCGAGGGTGACTTTATATCCAGGATAGCTTTGATCTGCTCCGGGCTTGCCTCTATCCCTCTTTTTGTCACCATGTATCCTAAAAACTTTCCTGCCCCCACTCCAAAATGGCACTTTGCAGGATTTAGTTTCATATTATACTGGTCCAGGATATCAAATGCTCCTTTAATATCCTGGAGATGATCCTCAGCCTTCTTGGATTTGACTACCATATCGTCAATGTACACCTCCATGGTGTCCCCCAGTTTGTCTTTAAACATCATGTTCACCAATCTCTGGTACGTTGCACCTGCATTTTTCAAACCGAAAGGCATAGCAGTATAACAGTAAATACCTGTTGGTGTCATGAAAGCAGTATCCTCCTGGTCTGAAGGTTCCATTTGGATCTGCTGGAATCCTGAGGATGCATCCATGAAGGTTAACATTTCATGACCGGCAGTGGCATCCACCATCGAGTCTATATGAGGCAGAGAGAATGGGTCTTTTGGGCAAGCTTTGTTCAGGTCTGTGTAGTCTACACAAACTCTCCACTTCCCATTCTTCTTTTGAACCACTACCACATTTGCTAGCCATCTAGGGAATTTGACTTCTCTGATCATCTTGGACTTCAATAATCTTTCAACTTCCTCTTGGATAATTGCATTTCGCTCAGGGGCGAATTTCCTTCTCTTTTGTTATATAGGCTTGAATGACCTGTCAATTCCAAGCTTGTGATTAATAATGTCTTTGGATATACCTGTCATATCCTCATGCTTCCATGCGAATGTTGACATCCTGCATTTCAAAAAGTTAGTTAATTGATCTTCAATATCCTGAGGGATATTGGTTCCTACGAGCACCGAGATATCAGGGTTATCCTGATCCAGGATAACTTTCTTCACATCCTGCTCCGAACTCTCCACGATATCCTGGGCCCGCATCTTTAATTGCTATGCTGCACTTGATTTGGTCGAGGATTTCATTGAGGATGAGTAACATTCTTTCGCCTCCTGCTGATCGCTATCGACTTTGACAACTCCCCAAGGGGTAGGGATCTTGATGCATTGGTGATATGTTGATGGTACGGCCTTCATATCATGGATCCAAGGTCTTCCCAGTATGATGTTATAGCAGGATAGAGAATCCATCACACAGAAACGTTGTATCGAGTTGACTCCTTCAACATATACCAGCAACTTTATCTCTCCCACCGTGTTCTTAGCTTCTCCACTGAAACCAACGAGCACAGTAGACTTCGAAGTGATATCCATCGGATACACATTCATTCTCTTCAGAGTCTCTAGTTGGATTATATTGACGGAACTGCCATTATCAACCAGTATCCTGCGTACAAAATGGTTAGCCACATATAACGTTATTACCAGAGCATCATGATGAGGATCCTGGACAGTATCCCTGTCATCAGCATCAAACGTGATCATTTTGTCAGTTGTGAGGGTAGTCATCCTGACAGGTTTGTCTCCCCTCTCAGCCTTAGCTTCTTTTGCATGTCTCTTCGCCACCGAATACGAAGTCCCACAAATGTCGGATCCTCCCGAAATGAAGTTGATTATCTTGGCATCCTCGGGAGGTGAGGCTGCTCGTTCAGGATCCTTCTTAGTATCCTGACCTTTATTCTTCTTTCTTCCCAAGAGATCTTTTAAATATCCCTTGCTCAGAAGATAACTTATTTCCTTCCTCAAGGCAATGCAATCCTCCGTAACATGTCCGAAATCCTCATGGAAGGCACACCATTTGGATTTATCCTTCCAATCAGCTTTTTGTTGATTCTTCCGAGGCCACCTGGCTTTATCTCCCAAACCCTGCATAGCATACATTAGTTCAGGTATATTAACAGAAAAACAATATTCGGATAATTCAGGATATTCTTCAGGATCCTCGTCTTCGACAACATTCACTCTCTTGTTATCACTTCTGCCATATGGCTTGGAGCGGTATGGTTTGTACGAGGATTCCGACTTCCTGTTAGTCGATTCGTATGTTGAGGATGCATTCATCCTTTCTTGCATTTTCTTGTCATCCTCCAATCGAATATATCTTAGAGCCCTGTTACGAGCCTCGTCGAGATTCCTGCAGGGATTCATTACAAGATCCTGATAAAACTAAGAATCCTTTTGCAACCCCATCTTAAAAGCTTGCACGGCTGTTGCAGCATCAAGATGTGGGATATCCAAGGATTCTCGACTGAATTTGTTCACATAATCCCTCAAGGATTCCTGAGGCCCTTGAGTTATCCTATAAAGATCACTGGTTAGTTTCTCAAAACTCCGACTGCAAGAAAATTGACTGTTAAATAAATTCACTAAGTGAGCAAATGATGTAATCGAATGCAAAGGAACATTTAACAGCCATTTTAAGGCTGATCCTGTCAGAGTAGAACCGAAACCCTTGCACAGGCAAGCTTCCTTGAGCTCCGGAGGGATAGGGTTGATCTCCATCCTCTCCCTATACTGGGCAATATGCTCTTCAGGATCCGTGGTTCCATCATAAAGCTTCATGTTTGGAGTCTGGAATCTTTTTGGGATTTCAGCATCACAAATAGGACGTACGAACCGAGATATCCTGTGGCTATCCTGGGATACTTCAGGAATTGGCTGAACCACCCCAGGTACACTGGATATCATATCCTTTAGCTTCTGAAGCTCCCTGGATAATGCTGACGTTACGGCTGTATCCTGCAAAGATCCAACACTGTTAGTGGCAATAGTATTATTATTATTAGACACGTTACCAGTCGGAGGATTCTGCCCATATCCTGAAGCATATCCTGAGCTCCTCACGGTTGACATTCTAACCGAGGAGGATATTTCAGGAGTATGGTTCTAAGGAAGGCTGGGCACAATATTCCCCCTATTATCCTCAGTATACACAGCCGAACTAAAGTTCAAAGTTCTAGGTTGTAGTGGAGTGACGATATCCTCGGCAGATCTGCTCGAGCCGGACTTCAGGAGTTGTATTTCCCTCAACAGCATCTGGTTTGTTTCCTGTTGCTGCCTCATTTGTTCCTGCACACTTCCAAATAAGGTTAGAATTTCATCATTAGAAGCCAAAATCGGAGCAGATCCCTGAAGATTCCGAGTAGGGATAGTATCCTGAGGTTGTGAAGAAGATTGCATCCTTGGAGGAGGTGGTGGAAGCACCGGACCAGTAGTAGCAGAAGTTGTAGCAGACACAGTGGAGGAGCTCATGTTTGATCTCGAGGCCATTGTAAAAAATGTGGCAAAAAGTTTTGAAAACAGAAAACCGATTAGCGATTTCACAAAAATTTTTAGCAAAGAGAGCACCACTTGCCCCACGGTGGGCGCCAAATTGTTTTGGTCAAAAATTACCTAAGTAATTAAGTGATCAAATTAGTTTTGTGAGGTAGTGTGCTAAGAGAATATGTTCAAAAAAGTGTTAATTAAATTCTTTGCAAAAAACAATTTCAGGATACGGCTCAGGATATCGAGCTGTATCTACGATCAAACAATGAGCAAAAAGTAAAGGGGTTGACACGATATGTACGAGGAAAGCCCTTGATCGATCTAGATCTCTGGCATAAAACCTCGGGAGCTGACAATCGCAGCTGCCTTGTTCTTGTTATTGCTTCAAATTTCAGGATACAGTGCAGGATCTGGTGCGGATCGACTAAGTGTTACAATATAATTCGGATACAAGTGTGGTGTTTGTAGTAAGCTCGAGAGTGAAAGTGTACGAGAGTGTTAGTGAAAGTTTGTGTGCCTTAAACTGATCCGCCCCCATCTATTTATAGCAAAGATAATGTAACTAACTATCCTCTAAAACCGGGATCCAACGAATATTCCTTAGCCGAACGTTGTAGACCTAGTCTTTCGGATTCAACGTCTCTCCCTCAACAGATATGCCCGAGTCTTGAGGAGAAGAAGTCCAATTGACCGTTAGCAAGTCCCAGCCTTTAACCTGCACGTGATTAATTTGATATACCTCAGGACATTATCCAGGATGTTAGCAATATCCCCGTCCAGTATCCTGATCACAAATAAACAATCACAATCAGAATATTAGTCAGGATATGGTTTCAGAAAATGGCCCATAACAAGTACCCTATATATAGGGTTCTGAGTTCGCTCTTAACAACACCATGCCAGTTGGAGCGAAATCAGTAACATTCTAATTCCGCTCGAAAGTATTCACCTGACATTTGGAGCGAAATTAACATGTTGAGCTTGGAGCGAAATCAGCTTCTTACAACCTAAACTTTCCTATTTTCTCGAATAATGTGCCCTAATCTATACAATGTAGTCTAAGACTCGATACAAGACGAAGTCGACAGATGTTTGCACCAACATGTTTAATGCTGCTACTCGCCCTGTTAATCGTTGAACATCCTTCATATTTGAGGGTGACTTGATATCCAGGATAGCTTTAATCTGCTCGGGGCTTGCCTCTATCCCTTTTTTCGTTACCATGTATCCTAGAAACTTGCCTGCCCCCTGTCCAAAATGGCATTTAGCAGGATTCAATTTCATGTTGTACTGGTCCAGGATATCAAATGCTCCCTTAATATCCTAGAGGTGATCCTCAGCCTTCTTGGATTTTACTACCATATCATCGATGTATACTTCCATGGTGTCCCTCAGTTTGTCTTTAAACATCATGTTCACCAACCTTTGGTATGTCGCACCTGCATTTTTTAAACCAAAAGACATAGCAGTATAACAATAAATACCTGTTGGTGTCATGAAAGCAGTATCCTCCTGATCCGAGGGTTCCATCTGGATCTTCTGGAATCCTGAAGAGGTATCCATGAAGGTTAACATCTCGTGGCCAGCGGTATCATCCACCATTGAATCAATATGAGGTAGAGGAAACGGGTCTTTTGAACAAGTTTTGTTCAAGTCTGTGTAACCCACACATACTCTCCATTTCCCGTTTTTCTTTTGCACCACAACTACATTAGCCAGCCATTTAGGAAACTTTACTTCCCTAATCATCTTGTTTTTTAGTAGTCTTTCAACTTCCTCTTGGATGATCACATTCCGCTCCAGAGCAAATTTCCTTCTTTTCTGTTGGACAGGCTTGAATGTCCTGTCAATACCAAGCTTATGTGTTATAATATCCTTGGAAATACCTGTCATATCCTCATGCTTCCATGCGAATGTTGACATCCTGCATTTCAAAAAGTTAGTCAATTGATTTTCAATATCCTGAGGGATATTGGTTCCTACGAGCACCGAGATATCTGGGTTATCCTGATCCAGGATAATTTTCTTTACATCCTACTCAAAAGCCTCCACAATATCCTGGGCCCGCATCTTTAACTGCTATGCTGCATTAGGCTTCGTCGAGGACTTCATCGAAGAGGAATATCACTCTTTTGCTTCCTGCTGGTCACTTTCCACTTTTACTACTCCCCAAGGGGTAGGTATCTTGATGCATTTATGATAGGTTGATGGCACAGCTTTCATATCATGGATCCAAGGCCTTCCTAATATAATATTATAGCAGGATAAGGAGTCCATGACACAGAAGCGTTGCATTGAGTTAACCCCTTCAACATATACAGGCAATTTTATCTCCCCTACGGTATTCCTGGCTTCTCCACTGAAACCGACAAGCACAGTGGATTTCAAAGTAATATCCATCGGGGGTACATTCATTCTCTTCAAAGTCTCCAGCTGAATTATGTTAACGGAGCTGCCGTTATCTACCAGTATCCTGCGTACAAAATGGTTAGCGACATATAATGTAATTACTAGAGCATCATGGTGAGGATCCTGAACAGTATCCCTGTCATCACTATCAAAAGTGATCACTTTGTCAGTTGTGAGGGTCGTCATCCTGGTCAGCTTTTCTCCTCTTTCGGCTTTAGCCTCCTTTGCATGTCTCTTGGCCGCAGAATATGAAGTCCCACAAATGTCGGATCCTCCTGAAATAAAGTTAATTATTTTGGCATCTGTAGGAGGTGATGCTGCTCATTCAGGATCCTTCTCAGGATCCTGTCCTTTATTCTTCTTTCTTCCCAGTAGATCCTTCAGATACCCCTTACCCAGGAGGTAGCTTATTTCTTTCCTTAGAGCGATGCAATCCTCAGTGACATGTCCGAAATCCTCGTGGAAGGCACACCATTTGGACTTATCCTTCCAATCAGCCTTTTGTTGATTCTTCCGAGGCCACCTGGATTTGTCTCCTAAACCCTGCATAGCATACATCAGTTCGGGTATATTAACAGAAAAACAGTATTCAGATAATTCAGGATATTCTTCAGGATCCTCGTCTTCAACAGTATTCACTTTCTTGCTGTCATTTCTGCCATGTGACTTAGAGCGATATGGTTTACACGAGGATTCTGATTTCCTGTTGGTTGACTCATAGGTTGTTGACGAATTCATCCTCTCTTGCATCTTTTTATCATCCTCCAACCGAATATATCTCAGAGCCCTGTTGCGAGCTTCGTCCAGGTTCCTGCAGGGATTCATTACAAGATCCTGGTAAAATTGAGAATCTTTTTGCAACCCCATCTTGAAAGCCTGCACAGCTGTAGCAACATCAAGATGCGGGATATCTAAGGATTCCTGACTAAATTTATTCACGTAATCCCACAAGGATTCCAGGGGTCCTTGAGTTATCCTGTAAAGATCACTGGTTAGTTTCTCAAAACTTCGGCTACAAGAAAATTGACTATTAAATAAATTAACCAAATGAGCAAATGAAGTAATTGAGTGAGGGGGACGTTTAAGAGCCATTTTAAGGCCGATCCTGTTAAGGTAGAACCAAAACCCTTGCACAGGCATGCTTCCTTGAGATCTGGAGGGATAGGGTTGATTTCCATCCTTTCCCTATACTGGGCAATATGCTCCTCAGGATCTGTGGTTCCATCATAGAGCTTCATATTAGGGGTCTGAAATCTTTTTGGGATTTCAGCATCACAGTTAGGATGCGCAAACCGGGATATCCTGTGACTATCTTGGGACACTTCTGGAATTTGCTGGACCACCCCATGCACACTAGATATGATGTCCTTTAGCTTCTGAAGCTCCCTAGATAATGTTGAAGTCACACCTGCATCCTGCAAAGATCCAACACCATTAGTGGCAAGAGTATTATTATTATTGGATACATTACCGATCTGAGGATTCTGCCCATATCCTAAAGCATATCCTGAGCTTCTCACAGTTGACACTCTAATTGAAGAGGGTATCTCAGGAGTATGATTCTGGGAATGGCTAGGCACAATATTTCCCCGGTTATCCTCAGTATAAACTGCAGAACTGAAGTTCAAAGCCCTGGGTTGCAAGGGAGTGACAGTATCTTCAGCAGGCCTGCTTGAGCCGGATTTCAAGAGTTGTATCTCTCTCATCAGCATTTGATTAGTTTCCTACTGCTGCCTCATCTGTTCGTGTACACTACCAAACAAATTTAAAATTTCCTCATTAGAAGCCAAAACAGGACCAGATCCCTGGATATTGCGAGCGGGAATAACATCCCGGGCCACATGAATTTCAGTTCCTTGGGAAGAGGCTTGAGATCTCGGAGGAGGTGGTGGAAGCACTGAACCAATTGTTGCAGAGGTTGTAGCAGACACAGTGGAAGAGCTCATGTTTGATCTCGAGGCCATTGAAAATAGTGTGGTAAAAAATTTTGAAAATAGGAAACCAAGTAATGGTTTTGCAAAAGCTTTTAGTAGAAATAGCACCACTTGCCCCACGGTAGGCGCCAAATTGTTTTGGTCAAAAATTACCGAAGCAATTAAGTGATCAAATTAGTTAAGTGAGGTAGTGTGCTAGAAATGTGTGTTGGAAATATGCTAGTTAAGTTATTTGCAAAAACAGTTTTAGGATACGGCTCAGGATATAGAGCTGTATTTATGATCAAACAATGAGCAAAATATGTAAAAGGTGACACATGATGTACGAGGAAAGCCCTTGATCAATCTAGATCACCGGCACAAAACCTCGGGAGCTGACAATCGCAGTTCCCTTGTTTTTCTACTACTTCAAATATCAGGATACAGTGCAGGATATGATACGGATCAACTATTTGTTACAATTTGATTTGAGTACAAGTGTTTGTGTGTAGTCATTGCTAGTAGCTAGAGAGCAAAGTGTGCGGAAGAGAGTGTGTGCCTTAGCCTGATCCGATTAATCTATTTATAGTAAAACGAAAGTAACTAACTATCCTATTAAACCGGGATGCTTCAAATATTCCTCAAGTGAACGTTGTAGTCCACTTCTTCCGGGTTCAACGTCTCTTATATAACTGGTTTGCCCGAGTCTTAAGGGGAAGAGGTCCACTTGACCGTTAGAGACTTGCATCTTCTAATCTGCACGTGGTTAAATCAGTCATTATCAGGATATCGCATCAGAATGTTACCAATATCCTGATCCGGTATCCTGATCACAAATAAACAATCAAAACCAGAATATTAGTCAAGATATATGTTCAGAAAATGGCCCATAACAGTCATCGAAGATTCATCTTTCCAAATCTTTGTTCAAAACCGTTGTGCGGCCGCGCAGGGTATTATTCAAGATGTTTTTGGAATGAAGTTATGGTCTGGTCTTACGCGTTTGCGCAAGGTTTTTGGGACCATACCCCTTCAATACGTGAATCATTGATCAAACAATGAGCAAAAAATGTAAAAGGTGACACATGATGTACGAGGAAAGCCCTTGATCAATCTAGATCGCCGGCACAAAACCTCGGGAGCTGACAATCGCAGTTCCCTTGTTCTTCTACTACTTCAAATATCAGGATACAGTGCAGGATATGATATGGATCAACTAGGTGTTACAATTTGATTTGAGTACAAGTGTTTGTGTGTAGTCATTGCTAGTAGCTAGAGAGCAAAGTGTGCGGAAGAGAGTGTGTGCCTTAGCCTGATCCGATCAATCTATTTATAGTAAAACGAAAGTAACTAACTATCCTATTAAACCGGGATGCTTCAAATATTCCTCAAGTGAACGTTGTAGTCCACTTCTTCCGGGTTCAACGTCTCTTATATAACTGGTTTGCCCGAGTCTTAAGGGGAAGAGGTCCACTTGACCGTTAGAGATTTGCATCTTCTAATCTGCACGTGGTTAAATCAGTCATTATCAGGATATCGCATCAGAATGTTACCAATATCCTGATCCGGTATCCTGATCACAAATAAACAATCAAAACCAGAATATTAGTCAAGATATATGTTCAGAAAATGGCCCATAACAGTCATCGAAGATTCATCTTTCCAAATCTTTGTTCAAAACCATTGTGCGGCCGCGCAGGGTATTATTCAAGATGTTTTTGGAATGAAGTTATGGTCTGGTCTTACGCGCTTGCGCTAGGTTTTTGGGACCATACCCCTTCAATACGTGAATCATTGTAATTCGAGTCATTCAGTTAAAAGTACTCATGATGAAAGCAAATATCTTATTGTTTATGAATTAAAGTTTATCTTCATTCCACTGCATTATTTCCATAATTGTTATCTTCTTACATCTTTTATCTTAAACTTATACACACAATTCAAACTCAGATCCTAACATTAAGTTCTATTTCACCTGTTTTTTGGTTTGGTTTAGGTTAACGATTTAGTTATTGCTCACTGATAACCAGTTTTGGTTAATAACCAATAATAGCGCGTGATGCGGCGGGAAACACAGACATTGCCACGGTGTGCATTGTTCGGTTGGTTAGATTATTATACTCAGCCAAAATCGACATCATCGATTAGTCTATTTTGTTAACCAATCCGTTTTAGTTAATTGGTTTGGTTTATTCAGTTAGATCAACAGTTTTTGATTTGATTCATTTCATTTCGTTTAATAGTTAAAACCAAACTTGTGCTAAAACTTTTGATTAGAAAATACATAAAATTTAGGTATAAATACATGAAATGGATGTATAGGTACATTAAATAGAGGTATAAATACATAAAATGGGGATATAAATATGAAATACATTAACTGAGGTATAAAAGCTATAAATATATGAAAATACGAATGGTTTTGTTCAGTTAATTTTGGTTAACTGAGGGTACAAAAAAAATCGATAACTGTTTTTGGTTAATTTAGGTTTCGAGAAGTCAATTTTTGGTCGAGATTCGTTCGGTTTCGATTAACGATTCAGTTATTACTCTCCCTTAGACATTGTTAATCACGTAATATATCAATTTTTTTTAATTAAAAGAACTATAGTAATACTATACTCAAATTAAAGAGAATAAAATACTCGTTTATATGGTGTGATTTAAAAAATAATAATATTAACGTACCAAAAAGTTATGACAGTTTAAAAATCGGGGGCGGGGGGAGGGGGGTTATCGATAATTTTGTTAAAGGTGGGGGATTAAAATGTAATCTAGATGAGATGATTAAATTGACGGTGTTTAATCACTTGACTAAGTACGTTGGGCTTTAGTCACTTGTACACTAAGACATCATCTACTTGTACATTTTAATTCACACGTCAATAATGACCAAGACAACTCTCGAAATGTCGACAAAAATGAGTAGGTCGTCACGGTACTTTTGGATTTTTTTAAACATTATAGTTTATTAGATATGGCAACAATACGTAAAAGAATTATAAGTTTGTTGTGGAGGGGAAAAGTGTAACTAATTACCTATAATTATGTTAAAAGTTAGGGATTTAAGTGTAATAAAATGAGGACTAAAATATAATTGTCGTTTAAAATGTCACACCCCCAAAATCCCACCTGCGGAGTACCACCGCATGGAGGCGTGACTGACCAGGATCCAGCCACCAATCATACTGAACAAGCATATAAGTAGTTATAAAAGTTTAACCATCACGATTGGTGTTCCAAAACAAATAAGTTTAAGTTGCAAGCGGAAGCATAAGTTTAAAGTTATAACATAAGTTCCAAAAGTTTCAAGTTTAACATAGTCTTGTAGCAATCCCTGTCCCACAACGATCCTCCTCCATGCAAGCTCCCACTGAGTACCTATGGTCCTGCAAAGCATGTAGTAACGAGTCAACAACTAGTTGAGTGAGTTCACGGGTGGGCGTTCGTTTTAGTTGTTTCGAAAACAGTTTACTTTATCTGGCATCCTGCCGTGGGGGTTACCCCATAGTTTTAAAAACGTGACCAGTTCGTTCCCAGTTACTCCGGCACTCCGGCCGTGGGGGGCTACCCCATGTAGTTATCAGGCATTTCGGCCGTGGGGGCTACCCCATGTACATCATCTGGCTCTCCAGCCGTGGGGGCTACCCCATGTGTATACTAGACTCGTTACCGTATCGATTGCTGACTGTAGTCATGTTTATGTGCCCTGAAAACATCAATGTCTATCATCATTGACGTGCCCCAGATCCATTAGTTCACGCCCGTCCTCTGCGGCACGGTGTGAGGCTTGTCAGACCTAAATAGCGCTATCTAACTAATGACCCGCTCGCCATTGGCCCGGCGATTAGTCGATACAAAAAGGAGGGACTTCGTGATAGAGTTTTAGTCTAGTACGTTTATCCGTCCATCCGGACGAGGAATCACATTCCTGAACCACTGACGTCCTGCCCAAGGAGGACGAGGAACCCACGTTCCTTAACCCAGTTCCCAACCCAGGGAATCCCATGCTTTGTAGAGGGTGTGAACTCACCTCGGTTTGCTCGGCAGTTAATCACAGAAAGTCAATCAAGTCGCAAGTAGTCAATAACGTCCTATCACGGTTATCACGTATAATCAGATTCGAACCAAGTAGTGCACAAATGTTCAACACGTATGGCAGACACGTTTAATCAGTAGCAGTTCATAGGTAACAGTTAATCACATGTTCAAAGTCCAAACAGTTGGGCTCGTGATAACAGGCCCAAATAACTCATCAACAGTAGCACAGAAGTTCATAAGTCCGGCCCACTAACTAAGGCCCAAAGTGTGGTCTCGAGTCGCAACCGGACTCGCAAGCATGGTCTCGAGTCATGCTGTGTGTTGATCATGGATGGTTGCGAGTCGCAACCGGTGTCGCAACCGTAGTCTCGGTTCATCATGCTAAGGTCTCGAGTCGCAACCGGACTCGTAACCTGTGGTTTCGGCTTGTCCTGTTATGGTTGCGAGTCGCAACCGCGTGGTCTCGAGTCATCACGCTGTGGTTGCGAGTCGCAACGGGTGATTGCGAGTCGGTAACAGTCGTTTTCAAGTTCACGTGTTGATGCAGATGTAGTCAGATTAGTGGTACAGTATAATCAGGCCCAAATCCGGAAATAACCAATAGAATTCCACTAACATATTTCCTAATCAGGTTATTAGTCAAAGATGGATCAAAATCACAAGGGTTTTCAATCTTCAACTATCATTCAAAGTGTTCTTCCTATGTTCAAACACATATTCATCAAGTATTCATCCTTTATTCAAACAAAACTATGAACAAGCATCAAAACACTAAACATAGCACACAACTCGGTTTTTATATATGTCCGATTTCATGAGAAATGCAAATCCGATTTCATGTATCATCAAGATCTAGTAGTTTAACTCTATTTAACACAAGATGTCATGAGTTCTTTAGCAACACATTCCAACACTATAACTTGTTAACATACATAAAACTTCATCTCATTCATGCATCCATTTAAACACAAACATAACATAAACTAATCAATAATCATCAAGAAATACTAACAATAAACATCATCTCATGCATTTTATCATTTAACATGATTAACATAAATCCATAAACATTAAAAGCACTAACCGGTTAATGAAGTGTGTGTGTGTGTCGATCCGAAGTTCCAAGCCCGAGAGTTCTTGTGCTAACCGATTAGATCCGAGAGTCTTGGAGGTGGGTTTGTGTGCTTAAGGCTTAGAGAGAAAAGTAGGAGAGTGTGTGTGTTGTATTGTTCAACAAATGGCAAAAACTAACTAAGGGTAGTTTATATAGTCAAGTTCCAAGAGTGTGCACCCTTAGTGGGTTTCGAGTGGGGGTTCACGGCCCAATGGCCCAACCGGCCACAAGGTTCTCGGCCCAAAGGCCTATTCGGTCACTATTCACTCGAGACCTCTTGGTCTCGAGTCGGGTCCGTTGTTTCGTGTCGGGTTCTCGGTTCACATATAACACGTACACATATATATATAATACACACGCAACAAAGCACTTATCATATAAAAAGGTTCACGTTATCATTTTAACTAGTCACATAACGTACAAGCAAGTTACAACGAAAGGTTCTAAATTTCGAGTTGTCACATCATCCCCAAGTTGAAAGAAATTTCGTCCCGAAATTTGATGGCACTCACTGAGGAAGCTAGTTAAGTTGCATGGTTTTCCCGGTTATCCTGGGGTGTCACATCCACCCCCCGTTGATCTGGAATTTCGTCCCGAAATTCCGTAGCTTCAACCTCAGTAGCGTTTGTACTGTTCTCAAACAGTTGGGGATACTTTTGTTTCATCCGATCTTCGCGCTCCCAGGTAAACTCTGGGCCGCGACGTGAGTTCCAACGAACTCGTACAAGAGGTATTCTAGTGCTCTTGAGGACCTTAACATCCCGGTCCCTGATCTCGACAGGTTCTTCGACGAATTTCAACTGTTCGTCGATCGTAAGTTCCTTCAGAGGAACTACGTGCGTCTCATCTGACAGACACTTCTTCAGATTCGACACATGGAAAACGTTGTGAACTGCACCGAGTTCTGCTGGTAATTTCAGTCTGTAGGCCACCTTGCCTATTTTCTCAAGAATTTCAAAAGGTCCAACGTACCGTGGGTTGAGTTTGCCGCGTTTACCAAAACGAACCACACCCTTCCAGGGTGAGACTTTGAGTAATACCCGCTCCCCAACCTGGAGCTCAAGTGGTTTCCTGCCCTTATCGGCGTATGCCTTCTGACGGTCACGAGCCGCCGCCATGCGTTGTCGTATTTGAGCAATCCGCTCAGTAGTGTCTACCACATGTTCTGGACCAGTGATTTGACTATCCCCCACTTCTGCCCAACAGAGGGGTGACCGGCATTTACGTCCGTACAATGCCTCAAACGGAGCAGCTTTAATGCTGGTGTGGTAGCTGTTATTATACGAGAATTCCACGAGTGGCAGATGCCTTTCCCAGCTGTTGCCAAAGTCGATTACACAAGCGCGAAGCATGTCTTCTAGTGTTTGGATAGTACGCTCGGACTGCCCGTCCGTCTGTGGGTGATATGCTGTGCTCATATCTAAACGTGAGCCAAAAGACTTGTGCATTGCCTGCCACAGTTCCGAAGTAAACCGTGCATCTCGATCAGAGATGATA
This sequence comes from Helianthus annuus, assembly GCF_002127325.2. Taxonomy (NCBI): domain Eukaryota; kingdom Viridiplantae; phylum Streptophyta; class Magnoliopsida; order Asterales; family Asteraceae; genus Helianthus; species Helianthus annuus. The sequence goes on along the minus strand of NC_035436.2, from coordinate 76,669,528 downwards.
GAAGTGGGCACCCCGTGCCTCGAAACAACTTCCTTGAGGTATATTTCCGCTAGAGTGGAGAACTTATCCGTTTCCTTGATTGCCAAAAAGTGTGCGGATTTTGTGAGTCGATCCACGATCACCCAGATAGTATCGTTTTCGCGCTGTGATCTAGGTAAGCCAGTAACGAAATCCATGGAAATTTGCTCCCATTTCCATTGTGGTATCTCTGGTTGCTGAAGTAGGCCTGAAGGTTTCTGATATTCCGTCTTGACTCGCGCACAAGTCAAACACTTGCTGACGTACGTTGCTATGTGGGCCTTCATGCTAGGCCACCAATACGTGGTTTTAATATCGTGGTACATCTTGTCCGAACCAGGGTGTACCGAGTAGCGAGATTTGTGCGCTTCATCCATCACAAGTCCTCGTAAGTCGCCATAGAGTGGGACCCAAATGCGTCCTGTTACATAATAAGCACCGTCTTCCTTCTGTTCTAAGCGTTGCCTTGACCCGCGTAGAGCTTCAGCTCTAACGTTTTCTGGTTTCAGTGCTTCTATCTGAGCAGCTCGTATTTGCGAAGGTAGACTAGAATGTATCGTGAGTTGTAAAGCTCTTACGCGCTTAGGCGTAGTGTCCTTCCGACTCAGGGCGTCTGCCACAACATTGGCCTTGCCCGGGTGATACCTGATAGAGCACTCATAGTCATTCAGCAGTTCGACCCATCGTCGCTGCCGCATATTCAGTTCCTTCTGCTTGAATATGTGTTCTAAACTTCTGTGGTCGGTGTAGATGGCGCACTTGGTTCCGTACAGGTAATGCCGCCATAGTTTAAGTGCAAAAACAACAGCTCCCAGCTCTAAATCATGTGTCGTGTAGTTCTTCTCGTGAACTTTAAGTTGTCGTGAGGCGTAAGCTATGACTTTATCTCGTTGCATCAATACACAACCAAGACCTTGAATTGATGCATCACAGTAAACCACAAAATCTTCTGTGCCCTCTGGCAGTGAAAGGATAGGTGCACTACAAAGTCTATCCTTTAGATGCTGAAAAGCTAACTCTTGTGCATTTCCCCAATGATAAACAACGCCTTTCTGTGTTAACAACGTGAGGGGCTGCGCGATCTTAGAAAAATCCTTAATGAATCTCCTGTAATAACCTGCCAATCCCAAAAATTGGCGAATTTCCTTTGGTGTGCGAGGCGCAGGCCAGTTCTTAATAGATTCCACTTTGGATGGATCAACGTGAATCCCATCCTTGTTCACCACATGCCCTAGGAAATGGACTTCACGAAGCCAGAAGTCGCATTTCGAGAATTTTGCGTAAAGCTGTTCCTTCCGAAGGAGTTCCAAAATAAGTCGTAGATGTTGTTCGTGCTCTTCCTTGCTCTTAGAATAGATCAGGATGTCGTCGATGAAGACTATAACAAACTTGTCCAGATACGGTTTGCACACTCGATTCATCAAATCCATAAAAACTGCCGGTGCGTTCGTCAGCCCAAACGGCATGACCAGAAACTCATAGTGCCCATATCGAGTCCTAAAGGCCGTCTTAGAGACATCCTCTTCCCGAACTCTCAGCTGGTGATATCCCGATCTCAGATCGATCTTTGAATAGTAGCTCGACCCCTGCAACTGGTCGAACAAGTCGTCAATACGCGGTAGAGGATAACGATTCTTCACAGTCACTTTGTTGAGTTCGCGATAGTCGATACACATTCTGAAGGTACCATCCTTCTTCTTCACAAAAAGCACTGGAGCTCCCCAAGGCGATGAGCTAGGACGAATAAAACCCTTATCCAAGAGTTCTTGTAGTTGCGTGGAGAGTTCTTCCAACTCTGATGGCGCTAAACGATAAGGTGCACGGGCTACAGGCGCGGCTCCAGGAGCTAGATCAATCTGAAACTCGACTTGGCGATGGGGCGGAAGACCAGGTAATTCCTCAGGGAATACCTCAGGATAGTCGCGTACAACCGGAAAATCCTCTAGCTTCTTCTCCTTCTCTGTGGTATCAGTAACTAGAGCCAAAATCGCAGTGTGGCCCTTTCGTAAGCATTTCTGGGCCTTAAGAAGAGAGATAATGTTCTCAACAGCACTTCTCTTGTCGCCACGAATCATGAGAGGTTCACTACCTAAACCAGGAATACGAACGATCTTCTCGTTGCAAAGAATCTCTGCTCGGTGTTGGGATAACCAATCCATCCCAATGACAACGTCGAAACTACCCAAGACAATAGGAATAAGATCGATAGAGAAAGTCTGGTTAGCGAGAATAAGCTGGCAACCCTTGACTACGTGTGAGGCTTCCAAACTCTTACCATTAGCTAGCTCGACAGTGTGCTTGTCGCTCAGGGGTGTAGGAATACGCTTAAGCATCTTACTAACTTCTAGTGACACATAGCTAGTATCGGCACCCGAATCAAATAAGACTGTAACATAAAAGTCGTCGAGAAGGAACTTACCCGTCACCACGTTGGGATCATTCCTTGCTTCACCTTGGCCAATCACGAACACACGTCCCCTAGCACCATTGTTGTTGTTCCCATTGTTACCATTCCCCTGATTATTGTTGTTGTTCTGGTTCAGTTGGGGACAATCCTTCTTGAAATGACCTTCAGCTCCACACTGAAAACACCCTTTGTTGTTACCCTGCTGCTGTCGCTGGTTCTGCTGAGGTTGCTGACGATTCTGGTTGACGGGGTATGCGCTTCTGCAATCCTTTGCAACATGACCAGGCTTGTTGCATCGATGACAGTTGCCCCTGGTGCATGGCCCACTGTGGTGTAGGCTACAACGATTGCACTTGGGGTGATTTCCTTTGTACCCACCATGACTTTGACCACCAGACGATTGCTGACTGGGGCTCTTGTGATCGTCCGTCTTTCTCTGCTGAGACTGAGTTTGCACCGAAGTTGAACCCCTGCTTGAAGTTCCATCCCATTTCCGTTTATCCCCACTAGAAGCACCAGAAGTAGTTGCAGCACCTATGCGCTTCGGTAACTTGTTCTGCTCCACCGCTTGGTCAGTGAGACGGTGAGCCAACTGTACAACCTGCTGGATAGTAGTCAACCTCGCTGAAGTCACATGACTTTGGATCTCTGGCACCAAGCCCTTGAGATAGAGTTCAATTCGCTTGTAGGGAGGATCCACCATGGTAGGACACAACAAAGCAAGCTCATGCGATCTCTTAGTGTATGCCTCAATTTCTGACCCCGACATCTTAAGATTGTAGAACTCATCTTCCAGTTTGTGAATGTCGTCACGACTGCAGTATTCCTCCCTGATCATTTCCTTGAAAGTTTCCCATGGGGTGGCATTGGCAGCAACCAACCCTAACATCTGCACTTGAGCATTCCACCACGTGAGAGCCAAACCCTCGAGAGTACCAGTAGCATACTTCACCCTGCGCGCTTCAGGGCATTCACACATTTCGAACACAGACTCCAGTTTCTCAAACCAGTGTAGGAGACCTACTGCTCCCTCAGTTCCGCTAAAAGTAGTGGGTCGACAGTCCATAAAGGTCTTAAAAGTGCACACCGGTGCCTGAGCATACTGACCTAAGGTAGGTGAAAGAAAAGACAGAGTTTAACACAAAGGTTGGTTCACGAGAGTAGGATCCAAATGATCCTAGAACAATTTCGGACTGCAGGATATACCTCCTGCGTGTGCAGCTGCGAGCGCTGCGGCAACTCGCTCGTTGATCAAAGCCGTCAACTGGGCTTGTGTCATGTTAACGCGTCCAGACATGGTTCTTCATAATAAAAGCAATACGTGTGAGAGAGGTTCGCGAAAGCACGATAGTAGGACAGAGTAAGTACGCATGTGTTCAAACAACAGTAGTTATACTAGTCAAGCATACCATGAGCAATGTACTACGCAACTAACAAGTAGGCCATATACATACATTATATTACCTAGAACGTCGAGCCTTGCATGAGGAGCGAAGTGTCGTTGTGGACCGTTGAGCACTAAACCGGTTATAGTCTGGTTTTAACAAAAACGTTTCTCCTTTATTAAAACCAAGTTCACTATAACCAATGGCTCTGATACCAATCTGTCACACCCCCAAAATCCCACCTGCGGAGTACCACCGCATGGAGGCGTGACTGACCAGGATCCAGCCACCAATCATACTGAACAAGCATATAAGTAGTTATAAAAGTTTAACCATCACGATTGGTGTTCCAAAACAAATAAGTTTAAGTTGCAAGCGGAAGCATAAGTTTAAAGTTATAACATAAGTTCCAAAAGTTTCAAGTTTAACATAGTCTTGTAGCAATCCCTGTCCCACAACGATCCTCCTCCATGCAAGCTCCCACTGAGTACCTATGGTCCTGCAAAGCATGTAGTAACGAGTCAACAACTAGTTGAGTGAGTTCACGGGTGGGCGTTCGTTTTAGTTGTTTCGAAAACAGTTTACTTTATCTGGCATCCTGCCGTGGGGGTTACCCCATAGTTTTAAAAACGTGACCAGTTCGTTCCCAGTTACTCCGGCACTCCGGCCGTGGGGGCTACCCCATGTAGTTATCAGGCATTTCGGCCGTGGGGGCTACCCCATGTACATCATCTGGCTCTCCAGCCGTGGGGGCTACCCCATGTGTATACTAGACTCGTTACCGTATCGATTGCTGACTGTAGTCATGTTTATGTGCCCTGAAAACATCAATGTCTATCATCATTGACGTGCCCCAGATCCATTAGTTCACGCCCGTCCTCTGCGGCACGGTGTGAGGCTTGTCAGACCTAAATAGCGCTATCTAACTAATGACCCGCTCGCCATTGGCCCGGCGATTAGTCGATACAAAAAGGAGGGACTTCGTGATAGAGTTTTAGTCTAGTACGTTTATCCGTCCATCCGGACGAGGAATCACATTCCTGAACCACTGACGTCCTGCCCAAGGAGGACGAGGAACCCACGTTCCTTAACCCAGTTCCCAACCCAGGGAATCCCATGCTTTGTAGAGGGTGTGAACTCACCTCGGTTTGCTCGGCAGTTAATCACAGAAAGTCAATCAAGTCGCAAGTAGTCAATAACGTCCTATCACGGTTATCACGTATAATCAGATTCGAACCAAGTAGTGCACAAATGTTCAACACGTATGGCAGACACGTTTAATCAGTAGCAGTTCATAGGTAACAGTTAATCACATGTTCAAAGTCCAAACAGTTGGGCTCGTGATAACAGGCCCAAATAACTCATCAACAGTAGCACAGAAGTTCATAAGTCCGGCCCACTAACTAAGGCCCAAAGTGTGGTCTCGAGTCGCAACCGGACTCGCAAGCATGGTCTCGAGTCATGCTGTGTGTTGATCATGGATGGTTGCGAGTCGCAACCGGTGTCGCAACCGTAGTCTCGGTTCATCATGCTAAGGTCTCGAGTCGCAACCGGACTCGTAACCTGTGGTTTCGGCTTGTCCTGTTATGGTTGCGAGTCGCAACCGCGTGGTCTCGAGTCATCACGCTGTGGTTGCGAGTCGCAACGGGTGATTGCGAGTCGGTAACAGTCGTTTTCAAGTTCACGTGTTGATGCAGATGTAGTCAGATTAGTGGTACAGTATAATCAGGCCCAAATCCGGAAATAACCAATAGAATTCCACTAACATATTTCCTAATCAGGTTATTAGTCAAAGATGGATCAAAATCACAAGGGTTTTCAATCTTCAACTATCATTCAAAGTGTTCTTCCTATGTTCAAACACATATTCATCAAGTATTCATCCTTTATTCAAACAAAACTATGAACAAGCATCAAAACACTAAACATAGCACACAACTCGGTTTTTATATATGTCCGATTTCATGAGAAATGCAAATCCGATTTCATGTATCATCAAGATCTAGTAGTTTAACTCTATTTAACACAAGATGTCATGAGTTCTTTAGCAACACATTCCAACACTATAACTTGTTAACATACATAAAACTTCATCTCATTCATGCATCCATTTAAACACAAACATAACATAAACTAATCAATAATCATCAAGAAATACTAACAATAAACATCATCTCATGCATTTTATCATTTAACATGATTAACATAAATCCATAAACATTAAAAGCACTAACCGGTTAATGAAGTGTGTGTGTGTGTCGATCCGAAGTTCCAAGCCCGAGAGTTCTTGTGCTAACCGATTAGATCCGAGAGTCTTGGAGGTGGGTTTGTGTGCTTAAGGCTTAGAGAGAAAAGTAGGAGAGTGTGTGTGTTGTATTGTTCAACAAATGGCAAAAACTAACTAAGGGTAGTTTATATAGTCAAGTTCCAAGAGTGTGCACCCTTAGTGGGTTTCGAGTGGGGGTTCACGGCCCAATGGCCCAACCGGCCACAAGGTTCTCGGCCCAAAGGCCTATTCGGTCACTATTCACTCGAGACCTCTTGGTCTCGAGTCGGGTCCGTTGTTTCGTGTCGGGTTCTCGGTTCACATATAACACGTACACATATATATATAATACACACGCAACAAAGCACTTATCATATAAAAAGGTTCACGTTATCATTTTAACTAGTCACATAACGTACAAGCAAGTTACAACGAAAGGTTCTAAATTTCGAGTTGTCACATAAAAGATCAACTTACCCTTATTTTAGGGTGTATTTATAAATCAAGAGGTAAAAAGTTTTTATTTTTTAGTATCTTAAAATTTCTCTCTCTCATGCATTATAATATAGTATTCATATTAATAAAAGGCATTTGATTTATATATAGGCCTCCTTATTTTTTTCTTGTTATATAGTGTGTATATGTATACATATTTTATATATATTAAAGAAGAAGGTCGGTGGAGAAATCCACCAACCCCTTCTACCCTCCATAAACTTTGGTATAATGACAAAACAAACCCTCTAATTTTATACATGTCACTTTTACCTCTAAAGATTCAAACCCCTTCTACCCCATAAACTTTGGTATAATGACAAAACAAACCCTCTAATTTTATACATGTCACTTTTACCTCTAAAGATTCAAAAGTTTCGAATTTATCCTAAAACTAATTTTTTACGTTGTTTTTTTGATGTACGTGTCCGTATAAATTTGAGTTCGTCTACGCTTTAACGTGATTTTAAAAAAAATGAGTCGGGTCAGTTACAAAATGTTTTACTTTTATGTACGTTTTGATGTAAATTTTGTTTGAAAACAAAATCGGTTCAAATATAATATGTTTCATTCGACGAGATAAATTTGAGTTACTATATGTTTCGACGTAAGTTTAGTTCAGAAACGAGTTGGGTCGATTTTAGTCTATACTTTATCACGTTGCGTACGATGCCGCCACAAGTATTTATTTTATGTACGTTTTGGATTGGTCTACGTTTCGACATAAATTTTGTTTGGAAACAAGTCGGGTCAAATATAATATATTTTCATTCAACGACATGAATTCGGATTACTCTATGTTTCAACGTAAATTTAGTCCAGATACGAGTCTGATTGATTGTAGTCTATAATTTATCACGTCGGGTATGGCGCCGCCGCAACGCGCGGAAGGTAAAAAAACTAGTATATTAATAAAATGCATTCGATTTATGAATACGCCTCCGAGGAAAGATCCACTAAAAAGTGGATTTTGTTTACGTAGCCTAAGAAGGATTGTGATAATAACATGTGGCACCTCTTTTGTTTTTTAAAGATACAAAAAAAAACTAGTACAAAAAAATCTAGCACAAAAAAATTAGTACAAAAAAATATAGCACAAAAAATGCAGTACAAAAAATATAACACAAAAAAATCTAGAACAAAAAAATATAGCACGAAAAAATTCAGGAAAAAAATGTAGTACAAAAAAAAAATTAGCACAAAAATTGAGAAAAAAAATTAAGACAAAAAATTTCAGCACAAAAAATTTAGCACAAAATATAGTACAAAAATGCAGCACAAAAAATGTTATACAACATAGAAATACAATACATTTTAATGGGTTTTTTTAGTCTTCATATTTTATATAGTAATATGGTACTCAAATTAAAGATAAAAAACAGTTGATTTTACGGTGAAATTTTTATAAAAAAATAATGTCGTATAAAAAAGTTATGAACGTTTAAAAAATGGGGGTGAAATATGCATGTGTATTGCATGTAGAGAGAGAAAGTCCATAAATAAGATTTTTCCAAGATACCTCTTGCACTCCTCCTTTCTACTACACTGCCATCTTAACCATTGATTTGAAAAATGAATGGTTAAAATTCTTTATCATCCTACTTAGACAAAATAAACTTTTTATTTGATATTACCCCGTACGCCTCCTTATTTTTTTTTCTCGTTGTATAGTGTGTATATACACAATGTACTCATGATTCTGGGGTAGCCCAGTTGGCCAGCCTCACCCAGACTCTTCTTGAGGTCACCGGTTCGATTCCCGGCAATGCCCTAATGGGGTGTTGGGGCTCTTCACCGTGGGTAATCACCGCCAGGCAGCTATGGGGCTAAGCTAGCTTGCGGAGTTGGAATACTCCGGCGGATGGGAGGTCCGTGCAACTACCCCCATGAACTCGATTTAAGAATACGCCTCATTTTTTTTCTCGTTATATAGTGTGTGTATACAATGTACATATGAACTAGTTTTTTATGTGAGTATATACAATGTACATATGAGCTCGTTTTTTATGTGATCGAAATAAATTTAATATATCAAAATCGAACGGTGATACAAGGTAATTCTACTCGAAAGCCCAACCCTTAAATTTTTCAACATCTACATTTCAACATCTACATTTAGCATGTGTTATGGCAGGGAATAGTATCCCCTGCCATTGGTTCAAATGGACAGCTGGCCCTTTTCTATTGGACAAACCCGTTTACTATTTTATACACGTTTTAAAATTACGTTTTTGCTTCAGAATAGTGTTGCCCTGCCATTGTTTTAAATGGGCGGCGAGCAATACTCATTGGACCAACTAGTTTATTATTTTATACCCACTTAAAATTACATTTTTGCCCCCGATTAAAAGATACGGTTTTGCCCCAACTTCAAAATACATTTACCCTTTTTGTCCCAAGCTAAAAAATACGATTTCGCCCTCGTTAAAAAATTACACTTTTACCCTTAGCCAAAATTACGTTTTTGCCCAGTTAAAAACAAAATTTTGCCCCCCCCCTCCCCGGTCTCAAAATTACGATTTTACCATAGTTTATTATTTTATACCCTCTTTAAAATTACGGTTTCGCCCCTCAGTTTAAAATTACGTCTTTGTCCTTAGTTCAAAATAAAATTATGCTTTTGCCCCTCAGCAAAAATTTATAATTTTCCACTCGGTTAAAAATTACGATATCACCCTCAATTCAAAATTATGTTTTTGCCCCAATTACAAAATAAAAATATGGTTTTCCCCTAGCTAAAAATTACTGTAGGATTTTAGCCTCGGGAAAAAAATTTGATTTTTCCCTCAAGTAAAAATGAAAATATGACTTTGCCCACGGCTTAAAATCGTGTGAAGTAGCTTCCTAACACTCTTTTTATTTTTTCTTTATAACAAAATTATAGTACTGTTTTTTTAATTGGTTGATAATTATTCAGTAATCGTCTCGCAACGCGAGCGAGTCATTACCTAGTTTTGATACATTGTACACAGAAGATAGTAATATAGTAAAATAATAATAAAGTGTTGGAAGCCTTATCTATTCGTAACATCCACATCAGTCATCAGCAACGTGGTATGTCTTGTTCAGATGTGAGAAGTTAAGCGAGTTTAATATTATATTGCAGTGAAACGACAGCAGATAACTTCTTTTAAGTGGCAAGATACCCCTATCTTCCCGGACGGGAGGAGATATCGGAAACGGGCCGCCTTGTATCCTACTTACCCTACCTTATCCATTTTAGAATTAGAAAAAAATAATAGCCTAATGGTTAGTGGTAAGGCAAGGCTTTTTATCTATGACGTTCAAGCCTAATTTCATTTTAACGGTGAGATAAGTCTTAGAGATCATTAGACCCTGGGTTCGATTTCTATAAAAAAGATTAACCTATATTTGTTGGATTTTTTCATGAATTTGTGTATAGTCATTATCGACTAGTGGTGATGAATATAAATGGGTGGTTCTACTGATGGCACGATAATACTACAGTGGTCCGTCAATTGTCTAAATTTGTCGTTAAATGTTACTCTGTTTATAGTAAACTACATCAAGATATTTCTAATTTTATTTCATGAAGGTGCGTTGATTGTTGTAACATATGCTTCTATTGTGTTTCATGTTTTAGCTTTTGTATTTTGAGCATTGATAATTATTCATTAACTTTTTTGATGTTGTAAATTCATCCCCATAAAATCGTAGAAGAGAGAGGGAGACAAAAACGTCAATGGAATGTTGGAAACCCTAACTATCTCCCACCGGATGTCATTCGTGGCCCGGCCTTCTCTCTCTGCTTTCATTTCTCTCCCTCTAATGTGATATTGATGTGGGTTTTGTAATGCGAAGGTAGGAGAAGGTCAATACGTGTCAAAAAATGGAAGCTGGGGAAGGAAGGACACGTTACAAAAAGCTTACAAGTTACAACCCTGTGTACATAATGTACAAACCACAACAGCATGATAAACAGAAAAAACAAGAAGTACAACTTGAATATGCATGAACCTTATGTAGATTAGAGTATATATAAATATTCTCTTCAGGAGAGACAATAGTACCACAAAATCAAAACTGTAATAGTTTTCAAGTATATTAGTATATTTATTGTTATCGTAGACTTTTTTCAAATTTCACTTATTATTAATTATTTAATCCTATTTTTTTTATGCCCCGCTTGCGGTATGCATATATAATGTATATATGTGTGGGTTATTGAGGGGTAAAAGTGAAAGTGCACTAATTTTAACGTTATTTTACTAATTTCGTGAAAATAACGTTAAAAGTTGAGGACAATTAATCATGCATCATGTGGTGGCGTTGATAGATGAAAGACAAAAGGGTACAATGCACTAATCGGTCTTTGTCCCGATTGCTGACTGTTATGTGCCTTATGTCCAAGGCTTGATGCAAAACTACTATCGAGCCGGAGGTCTCACTGGAAGCAGCCTCTCTATTCCTACGGGGTAGAGGTAAGGTTGTATATATCTTACCCTCCTTAGACTATACCTTTGCTTCGCTATTGATGGGATTTACTGAGTATGATTATGATAACGATCACACCAACTAATAATAACGATCACGCTAGCTAATGCTGAAGAACACCTTTACTTGTGTAACTAGTTTTTCCATAATAATAACGATCACACCAACTAATGCCGAGTTGCAAATGGCGATTTTAGAATGTTATTTGACCGATCACGCTAGCTAATGCTGAGCAGCAAATGGCTTGTTGGCAAGGAGCAAAGGTGTTCTTCACATGTGATTAAGGTTCACAATTGGTTCTCTATATCTAGGATTATATTTAACTAAAACACACCTTTTTATCTTTAAGTTAGTTTATTTTTTAAAAACCTTTTAGATAATATTCTATGTCTTTATTTATATCTCAGTTACAAACACTTATTTTTATGGTTTCTTTTCAGAATTATGCACTCATAAAATTATACTTAGAAATAAATAGTAAATCTCAATACTTAGAGAACTACTATTGGTTCTTTAAACATCATATCTATTTTAGAGATTCTAATGGAGAATACAAATGAAAGGAAACATTATATTTTTATCTATAATTTTGAGAAAGAATAAACATAAATAACCTGATGTTAATGCTCTTTTGTTCTTTTAAGGACAATTTTTTTTTTAATTTCTATCATCTGTGGGACTTGAACTGAAGACTTCCCCCTCTCAAACGCAGGTATTTAAGGTGCTGTTTGTTTTTTCTGCGGCAAAAGGTCTGCATTCTGCGGACCACATCTGCAGGCATCTGTAGGAGAAGAGGTGGACCAAATGTCTGCAGTCTACAAGGAAAAGAGGGTTTGTTTTTTTTCTACAAAACCACTTCACACACAACACACACACAATAGCTCTGCCTTCTCTCTACAAACTCTCTCTCTCTCTCTCTCTACAATCTGTCACCACCACTGCCCAAAGCACCACCACCGCACCACCACCGCCGTCACACCACCGCCTCTCTCTCTACGGTCTCTCTCTCTCACCGATCTCCCTCTCTCTCTCTCCTTTTTTCCATTGTCGTCGCCGCACGCCACCGTCAATGGTGGTCGGTCGTTTAATCTGTAACAGGGGGTGTCAATGGTGGTCGGCTGGAGAAGCTCACTGGTCTCTCTATCTTCTTTCTCTCTCTCTCTCTCTATACGATCTCTCTCTCTCTCTCTCTACGGTGGTGGTGGTGATGTATCAGGTGGCGGAGTTATTTGAGGGTTTTGGGGGTTTTGTCGGAGGTGGAGGTGGTGGCAGAGGAGGTGGTGTTGGAGGTGGAGGTGGTGGCAGAGGAGGTGGTGTCAGCTGGAGGGAGAAGAGGAGAAGAGAAGAAGAGGTTTGGAGAGTTTGGCAGACTTAGGGACATGTCTTCTTGGGGAAGAGGTGGGGAAGAGGTAAAATGTGAGAAGCTCTTCCGGAAAACAAACGAGCTGCAGACCTCAAACGTCTGCACACATCTGCGCAACGTAGACATAAGTGGCCAGAAGTGCTTCTGGCCAAAAAACAAACACCACCTAAATGTTTTTGCCTTTAATAAAGGACCATCATCTCATTAGTGATATGAATGCTCTTATGATGGATGGATGTATGTATAAATCTAAAAGTAGTATTAGAGGGCGTGTGAGTTATCCTTTAAAAAAACTAATGATGAGCTAGTTATTTCACGAAGGTGGGGGCAATGGTGGTGATGTGGTGGAGTTGGTGATTGAGTTAATCATTTTATTTTTAACTTCTTGGGTTCCACTTAAAACATGTTGAATTTATTAATTTGAAAGATTATTGTATAAATGGTATTAACGGATTAGGATCAAATATAAAGACTTAAACACCCATTACCACAAAAAAATGATAATAATAATAATAATAATAATAATAATAATAATAATAATAATAATAATAATCTTTCACTCCTTACGTTTAGTATGTTAGAACCTATTTGTATTTAGTCTTTATCCTACAATTTAATTCTAGTTTTCTTTCTCATTATCAAACACAACTCGTTATCCTTAGAACTTATATTTCAGTCCTATAGATTTGTGTGCAGAGGCGCAACATAGTGGGGGCAAGACGGGGCGATTGACCATTCGAACTTTTCGCTCAGTAGTGGAGAGTATGTAGTTCTCGTATAGAAATTTTTGAGTATATACGTTTTCAACCTTCCAGTTTTATAGAAATTTTTGAATATACACATTTTAGACCTTACGGTCAAAAATCTCAAACTTCGCCACTGTTTGTGTGAACAAAAGTTAAAAGAAACTCATATTTCAACTTCGATAATTTTAACAAAGCAAACGTTTTATATTATATAATATACTAGGTTAGAACCCCGTGTATTACACGGGTTAAATAAATGTAATTTTATATACTAAATTAAAACAATTATTCTTTAAAAATCTCGTTTATTACACGAGTTGAACAAACGTAATTTTATATATTAAATAATAAAAAATTTATATCTCTAAGAACCTCATGTATTGTACTGAATAAATGTAATTTTATATACCAAATAATAAAAACGCGTGTATTGTACGGGTTGAATAAATCTAATTATATATACTAAATAATAAAAAAAAAATTTATATCTTTAAAAACACTGTGTATTACACGGGTTAAATAAATGTAATACCATACAATACACAAGGTTCTTAAAGATATAGTTTTTTTTATTATTTAATATATAAAATTACATTTATTCAACCCATGTAATAAACGGGATTTTTAAAGATATATTGTTTTATTATTTGGTATATAAAATTACATTTATTCAACCCGTGTAATAAACGGTGTTTTTAAAGATTTATATTTTTTTTTATTATTTGGTATATATAGTATAGATTTATTCAACCCGTGTCTTACACGGGGTTCTAACCTAGTAGGTTGAAGGAAAGATTGCCATATGGCATTAATTGGAGTCTTTTATTAATAGTTAGATTAATTAAATAAACACATTCTGGAACTTTAACCCTTTATTGGAGTCGACTTAGGTAAAAGAAACAGATTGTAGTGTTTAAACGTGTTAGCCATGATGACAAACGGCAAAGACGTGTGTTGCTAAAAGTCACAACATTGTTTTTTTTTTCTTTTTTTATGATTTTTAAAGCACATCACAAGTTAATAAACCCAATAATTTTACTTTGATCCTATTTGAACGGAAAAGATAAGTACAAACTAAATTTAAAAAAAAATGCAATATGAAAATAAGAGATAGAATAATCGATATTTTTTTTTTCATAAAATATAAGATAAAGGTAAACTAAATAAAAAAGTGTCAATTTGGTAAATAATAATATTAAGTATGAAAAAGTGGGAAATTACAAATGTAGACATCTTCAATGAATGACACGTGTCTAAAATCAGGTTTTTTTATTATATAGTATAGATTAATATATTTGGTTTCACTACATGAAAGCAAGATTAGATAGTCGGATATCTATCATCTAATAAAACACGTGTGTGAAACTATGGAGGGTTATAATTAGTCTCGTACCTAATACTTGTTTGGCCGAATGAATACGCCAAAAATGTTAAATGAATGAAAAGATAGGAATTCCAACAAGGCTGGTACAATTGCGTGAAACGTATGCCTCGTCGTGAAGTGTAATTATTTCAGAAGTCTCTTTTTTCTACCTTTTTATTTAATTATTCAAACATGTAATGTCTTTTCCGGTGATAATAATAGTTGGTTCGTACCAAGGGACCATATGGGTGATTGTCTTTTCTTTTGTACAAATTTTTAGACTACTAGGTGCGGGGAGCGGCCTAGGGCCAGCGAGGGCCGGTGACGCCCCAGCACACCGCCCCCGTCCTCAACGTTCTTCCCATGTCGTTCTTGCCGTGCCCCATTCTCTCTCTCTCCTCTTCATTATCACTACAAGAAATATTTGCAATTCCGGCGAGAATTCTTTGTAGTGTATACACACATATACATACATACACACACATATAGATAGAGGATCCTGTACATTAATATAGGAGTGTGAGAAGTGTATTATAACACTATATATAACACTATATAACACCATATAAACATCGTATAACACTATGTAACACCATATAACACTATGTAACACTATATAACAAATATAACATTATATTTTGTCTGATAGCATGTCTATGATAGATGTATTGTTATATATTGTTATATATTGTTATATAGTGTTATATGGTGTTACATAGTGTTATACGGTGTTTATTTGGTGTTATATAGTGTTATATATAGTGTTATCATACACTTCTCACACTTCTGGATTAATGTACAGGATCCTTACCCCACATATATATATGGTTAGGTTCATTTGTGAACAACCCATTAATTGTGAACACTGGTGAACTAATCCTAGCCCTTGATTATCAATACACAAGTGTAAATCAATGACCAGGATTCGATGATGACAATACACTAGTGTATTTTACGATTTAATGATAAAAATGAATGGCCAAGATTTGTTCACTCGGTTCATAAATACACTAGTGTTCACTCTAGAACCTCACCCTATATATATATTTAGGCTCTTACTCCACACCCTAGGTCCATCCTCACACCCACTTACGTGTACGCTTACGTGACAGAGCATCATTTGAGGACTACCCTCATCTACACCCTATAGTCTTATAATACCGAGATTACAAATAAACACACTGAAGAGGTCTTATTATACTCAAATATCATGAAAACTAAAATAAAAGATACAATTATGTCTAAGTGGCTAAGTAAATCCGTTTTAGTAGAAGTTTGGGAAATAAAAACGATTAATAAGTAGGTTTTTTAAATTGTATTTTTATGAATTGTCATCTTTTATCTCTCTAGTTAAATTTTCGGGTAAAAAACACGATTTTATTTTCATAAACATGTTATGTTAGGCTCTAACCTTTTGGATACGACATAGATTTTTACTCATGATTATTACGTGACACAATTTGTTCTATGATATATTGATAAGACTAGACTTGTATGTTGTCTTTATGGTGACAAAGTGAAAGTTGAGTATGATGTTTGACCAAGTATTACTACGATGGGTTCTTCCAAGTTATACCACGATTTCGAGCACTAAAGTGGTTGTACACCTAGACCTTTGTATATCATGTGTCATGACTACTCGACTCTTTTCTTTTGCTAATTTGATGATGTTGCACCACTAACATAACCACAATACAACGATCCGTATTACGATACTAAAGACATCCTTTATGATTATATTAATGTAGTGGTGGCAAAGTGGTCAACTTAAGGTGTCTGGTGTGGAGATCGGCAACACTCGGCAAAGTGAGTTTACCAATCAGTAAACACCACCACCAACACTAGTTTACCGCTCAAACTTTACCAAATCGGTGGTGGGTTGACGATGCGGTGAAGAGTTTGTGTGTGTGGTGGGGTGGGGTCCATGCAATCTCTCAACCAATCACACCTTTTTCCTTTTTTTATTTTTTTTTTAAAAGTTTACCACTTCAGCAAGTATCTAAACCATTGCCAACACTTTTCAGCAAAGTTTAAACACTTTTCACTGATTGACATTGCGCACTCTAGGGATGAGCATATCGGTATCCGATACCGAACCGATACCGATACCGCCTAATACCGATCCCGAATTTCACCCAAACTTGTGACAACTGGCACAAAACCGGTAACTTCCGTACACTTTAATTATTATTTAATGACTACAATTATGTGCTTAATTGTCAGCAATGTCTGAACATATGTTAAACAAGTGAATTCATGCACGTTGTATACTACAAAATACTGCTTTATGCATAAACGAGAGCGTTGCGTCAAAAATACTAATAAACTCACCGGTAAGACACACTGTGTCAACGGAACTGCAGAAAGCAGTCAGACAATAAAATTGGAGCCTAGGTGTAGGTCCAATAATAAAAATACATTAAAACCCAAGAGTACATACAAGGGTTAATATATATACATTGCGAAAGCAAAAATAAGCACTAAAAAGCACCCGAAGCGCACTTTAAGTGCAAAAATTTACATAAATCAGCTACAATCAGCATTTTGGCACTGAAATATTATGCAAAAATGTCGTTTTATTATCCAGAATATTTCCCTAAGTGTTGGGAATTGAAAGGGTACAAGAAAGGTACTCAAAAGACACTAAAAAGCGTAATTTAGCACTTTAACGAAACGGTGTCTAACCGAACAACCGGACTTTACCCGGAATATGAAAATATTGCCATAAACATTATTTGTCTTTTTCTGAGCCAGTTAGGGTCCCCGAATACCCTAACACCCGTTATAAATTACAACACACTAGTAATTTAATTTATTTTCCTAATAAACAACTATCACTAACTATGTAGTTGAAATTGAGCCAAAAGCCCCACCCTACATGAACCAATCGGTTCCCATGTAGGGGACACCACCACACAATTTTGGATATTATATTTAGGGATGTTTAATATCTTGGATACATATTGTCTTGTGGTTAATTAAAGATATTGGTTTATAAATTAAACCATGAGGCCACCCTTATCATTCATTTCAACAAACAAAATTTCATTTCTTTCTTTCCTTCTTTGATGCTCTCGGCCGAATACCATAGTCCACCCACCAACACTTTCAATTTTCCATCTTGCCATCCCACATACATATCAAGGTGCTAGAGTTCACATAAGGAGACCCGGTGCTTACGGAATCGCAAGGACCTCACCACAACGCCATTAACCACCTATTTTTCGTCTAGTTTCTTCCCTAGCCTCGAGCTAGTAGTAAGTGTTCTAAAACATCCTATTGATCTTGTCTAAAGTGGTTAATAAGAGATTTGTCGGATAAAAATTATGAACACTAGAGACCAAAACAAAAAGTCTACTAAAAATAATAAACTTGGTGGTTAATGAATGAATGTTAGTGTAAAACTTATGGAACTTGTTTTGTTATGATTATTTATTATTGTTGGATGCTAGTAGGGGAACGGATCGTCATCTAACCACGCTAGGTCATGTTCATGGAACATGAACTAGCACTATTTTTAGTGTAAAAATAACTAGATGACGAACCCTTTCACTCAATAACATGAACTTGCGTAAAAGTAATTTTTCTTTTAAAATGAAGTTCTAAACTAGTAGATCTAAATATCTACAAGTGGTTTTTCGGAAGAACCAAGCAAAAATATTAGTGTTGTTAAAACCCGGATCTTATCCGAACTAAAAGCGTTTTTAGTAAATAAACAAGTGTGTGGACACTTGTGTCACCAGAAAAATTTAACAAAGAAATATTTTTGCGAATCTCGACTAGAAGTTGTGAGACTTCATAATCTTTAAAAATAAAGTTTTTAAGAAACTAAAATTATTTTTAAAGATAACGAGACTTACTAAATGTGCTAGTAAGTTACTACACATTTTTGTAAATATTCAAGTTCATGAAATGGAGAAATTAGTGATTATTGTTGACGATTATTGTTGATAATTGTTGTTGATGATTGATGACGATTTAAAAGAAAATAAACACATGTTTTGAAAACATGGGAAACCTCCATTTTTAGGGGAAACTCTGTCAAAATTTTATAAATTTTGACACTTAGAAAAATATAAGTTTTTGAGAAACTTATTCCCTAAAAATGTATTTAAGAGTTTTACCAAGGTTTCCCTAATTTTTGGTGATAAGAAATGAGGATTTCTTCAAAAATAAAAGTGGATATAAATATGTATATTTTTGAGAGAAAAATATATATTATTTTATCACCAACTTTTGTGCTAAGTGTATATAGTATGTGCTATACGTGCTAGCGTATTAAGACGTAAAAATACACTAAATACTCATGAGGAGTATAAACATGAAAATTACACATACAATATACAAGACACATAATTCGGGTGCAAAGTGCAAAACACAGGATACTTATATTAATTTGCGAAAATAATATAAGTAAGATACTTAGTTAAAAATATGAAATATTTTTAACACAACAATACGAATACAAAAGTGAGTGACTGAACTTGTGCGACGCAAGTCTAGTGACTAACGTTAAGAAAACGCGTATAGGTTACGACGTTAAATAAGCAAACCCGGTGAAGTTTACGACGCACAGGAACGCAAAGTTGTGAGTTCATGCTCCCCCTTTTCTCTTAACTGTTTTCAGTTTTATAACTTCGGGGGTGAAATACATGTTACAGATATTTTTATGTTTAACAAATGGTATGATAATAAAAAGCACACTTGGTGAGAACGAGTACCAAGTGTGTAGCGATATAAGAATACAAGAAGCGCACTTGGTGAGAACAAGTACCAAGTGTGTTGTGAAATAAGAAAACGAGAAGCGCACTTGGTGAGAACGAGTACCAAGTGTGTTGTGAAATAGGAATATGAGAAGCGCGCTTGGTGAGAAACGAGTACCAAGTAGGATGCGCTATGAAAAATGATGCGAGGAATCGTGTCACGAATAGGGTACAGAAGCACCATTAATCAACAATATACCTAGACCGCAGAACAAAAGGTTAGATCTAACGGGTGCCGGGCAGCCACACTCTCGATGAGGGCGAGTATCGAGTAGTGCTTTTGTGTCTCAGAATATACCAATTAAATGCCTAAGGTTTGGTGACTTCCTATGTCGTGTCACATGTTAATGGCTTTGCAACCCATTAACAATCCTGATACATACAGGAATACTTAATTTACATAAAAACTCATACCATTCTAAAACTTGATGAATAACTTGAGTACGTGGGGTACTCAAGAAAAGCATGGATTATACTTGAGTACGTGGGGTACTCTAGAAGAATTTGAATCATACATAAGTACGTGGTGTACACATGAAACTGGATTTTATGAAAACTCGATTTATTCACAAAATATGTTTTCATACAAAGTATACAAAAGTGCAAAACAAAACGGCATGAATTCACACCAACATTATGTTGACGTTTTTCCAAAACTCACATGTATTTCAGGTAACTAGGATGGATGTGCGCGGGGTCTCACTTATGCTCGTGGATGTCGCTTGTGTTTGTCTTTAAATAAAGTGTAAACCTTTTAAGACAATGTTTTATGTTAACTCGCGATGTAAACGCTAACTTATGATTTCAAATTATGGTATTTGAAGTTATTTTCATGAGCATGTAGTATGTTTACCTTTCGTATGCAATGAGAACCTTTCATGATCACACCTCGTGCTTCCGCCGCAGAAAGGGGTGTGACAGATTGGTATCAGAGCTGCGATTGTAGTGAACCAGGATTCCTTCTCGAGTCTAGTCTACAATCTCTAGGATCCTATCACGAAAACAATTTTCAAAGAGTTTTCATTGCATAAAACGTCCCGCGACATCCACTACCGGAAACTGACTACACGAGTCTAGAAAAGACACTACGAGACTTAGGGTGCACAGGAGTAGCACTTGTCTTAACTGAGAAATTACGTGCAATTATGTGTGATAATTAGCATATACTAGATGTAGAATGTCACAGGTATATGTGACTTTACCTGCAACGATGGCCCATCTGAAGGAAGAGATACGAGGATGAAACGAACTGTGCGGACTGTGCAAGGAGTTACGTAATTATGGATGCATACATAATTATGGAATTCAGTGCACAGAAATCACAGCAAGTCTTGTCACGTATAGATTCCCTCAGTACAAGCCTACTAAGTACTCTGCTAGAGTAATAATTATTTGATGTTAATTATGTGGTATATACCTGTGAATATATACTACTACTGTCCAGTATGACGACGTCAAAACAAATGCCTAACCCTGCTGTGTTATGTTCTGTCAGAACATGGCACCCAGGAAAGCTGTGAATGCTCGCAATGATGATCAACCTCCTCCTCCCCCACTACCAAAAACTGCTGAAGAGCTGAACGCTCTACTGGAGGAGAGAATCTCTGCTGCTATCGCCCAATACGAGGCGAACCGTACCCAAGACAGTGGAGGGCCAAGTAGTGCCAGGCGTAACGGACATGGAGATTCGTCCGGTGGAAACGCAGTTCAAGGCTGCACCTTCAAGCAGTTCCTCGACTGCAAACCTATGAACTACGATGGCACTGGAGGAGCAGTAGCCTTTGTGCATTGGACGGAAAAGACTGAAGCCACAATCCGCATGAGCAAGTGTACCGCGGATCAGCAAGTCACCTTCGCTACTGGGCTGTTTGTCGACGAAGCACTGACATGGTGGAATTTGCAAGTTCAAACGCTGGGTGATGAGGCTGCGTACGGCATGACTTGGGATGAATTGAAGGAGAAGATGAGAGAGAAGTACTGCTCTCGTGCCGAACTCCAGAGGTTAGAGACAGAGTTCTGGCACTTGACTATGGATGGTGCTGATATCACTGGGTATACTCGAAGGTTCCATGACTTGTCTAGGGTGATTCCTTACATGGTAACCCCGGAATTTAAGCGCGTTGAACGCTACATTTGGGGTCTGGCCCCAGAATTTCGTGGCATGGTAACTTCAGCTAAACCCCAAACAATCACCGAGGCTGTAACTCTGGCTGTCAGCCTTACTGAAGATTGTGTTCGTATGGAGAAATTATCGCTGAACCCCACTGAAAAGACCGTGACGCATGCCGAGTCGTCCGGTGACAAGAAAAGGAAACATGCGAACCTGAATCAAGTAACTCGCAACAACAAGGGTTCCAACAAGAAACGTGACACCAACCCCTCTAAGGAGGCAAAGACTTCGGCCAAAGGATACCAAGGCACCATGCCTAAGTGCCAAAAATGCAAGTATCATCATGATGGAGCTTGTCGCATTCCAAGGTGCGACAAGTGTGGTAGATTGGGTCATCGAACAGAAGACTGTTGGAGTAAGGGAAAGAATCAAAATGGAAACGGTGCTGGTAACAAGAATGATAACGGGAAAGGGCAGAACCAAGGATGCTTCAAGTGTGGAAGCAACGATCATTTCATGAGAGACTGCCCAAAGAAAGACAATGCTCAGGCTCGGGCATTTGTGATTGGAGCAAAGAACGCACGCGAGGACCCTAACGTGGTCACCGGTACGTTTCTCATTAACAATCACTTTGCATCCATATTATTTGACACTGGCGCCGATTATAGCTTCATGTCTGTGGAATTTAAACGCATACTCGGAATAGAATCTAGTAGATTAGAAGTTCCATATTCCATAGAATTAGCCAATGGAAAACTTGTTGAATCGGGCGAAGTTGTTAGAAACTGCACACTCGAACTTGGTGAGCGAAAGTTTAGCATCGACCTCTTACCTATTCAATTGGGTAGCTTTGATGTAGTAGTCGGAATGGACTGGCTGTCCAAGAACAAAGCTGAAGTCATTTGTCATGAGAAAATCATTCGCATCCCTTTGGCGAATGATGAAACTCTCATCGTGCATGGAGAAAAACAAGACGCGCCTCTAAGAATCATCAGTTGTATGAAGGCACATAAGTGCTTAAGGAAAGGATGTGTTGCCTTCCTAGCACACGTAATAGACAAGAAGGCCGTGGAGCCGAAACTCGAAGATATTCCTGTGGCGAAGGAATTTTCTGAGGTGTTCCCTGAGGATCTGCCAGGACTACCTCCGCAACGACAGGTCGAATTCCGTATAGACTTGGTTCCGGGAGCTGCTCCTGTAGCCAAGGCACCGTATAGACTTGCGCCATCCGAAATGCAAGAACTATCTACACAACTCCAGGAGTTGTTGGATAAAGGATTCATAAGGCCAAGCTTCTCGCCATGGGGAGCTCCAGTTTTGTTCGTGAAGAAAAAGGATGGAACCATGCGGATGTGTATCGATTACAGAGAACTGAACAAGCTAACAATCAAGAATCGGTACCCACTACCGAGGATTGACGACTTGTTTGACCAGTTACAAGGGTCAAGCTATTATTCCAAGATCGACCTTCGGTCTGGATACCACCAGCTGAGAATCCAAGAGGAGAGCGTACCAAAGACTGCATTCAGAACGCGCTATGGGCATTACGAGTTTCTTGTGATGCCATTCGGGCTGACGAATGCACCAGCGGTCTTTATGGATCTGATGAACCGCGTATGTAAACCATATCTCGATAAATTTGTGATTGTATTTATCGATGATATCCTGATTTACTCACGAGCGAAGGAAGAACACGAGCAACACCTCAGAACCATCTTGGAACTACTGAAAAAGGAGAAACTTTATGCAAAGTTCTCGAAATGCGAATTCTGGATTCGCGAAGTACAATTTCTTGGTCACGTTGTGAATGAGAAGGGCATTCATGTAGACCCTTCCAAGATTGAAGCAATAAAGAATTGGGAAGCTCCCAAAACCCCGACTGAAGTTCGGCAATTTTTGGGCTTAGCGGGCTACTATAGGAGATTCATCGAGAATTTCTCGAAAATAGCTCAGCCGCTAACTGCCCTTACGCAGAAAGACAAGAAGTATGACTGGGGTGTTAAACAAGAGGAAGCTTTTCAGCTACTCAAAAGCAAGCTATGCGATGCACCGATATTGTCACTACCCGAAGGCACGGAGGACTTCGTGGTATACTGCGACGCTTCGCGACAAGGCTTGGGTTGCGTGCTCATGCAACGCCAAAAAGTCATCGCTTACGCTTCAAGGCAACTGAAGGTGCACGAAAGAAACTATACCACTCATGACCTGGAGCTGGGCGCAGTGGTATTCGCCTTGAAAATCTGGCGGCACTATCTATATGGTACTCGATGTACAATCTTCACAGATCACAAAAGCCTGCAACACATATTTGATCAGAAGGAATTGAATATGCGCCAGCGGCGATGGGTCGAGCTGCTAAATGATTACGACTGTGAGATTAAGTACCACCCAGGAAAGGCAAACGTTGTAGCAGACGCATTAAGTCGAAAAGAAAAGGGTAAGACCCTAAGAGTTCGAGCGTTAGAAATGACCATTCGAACAAACCTCACTGCATGCATTCGTGATGCACAACAAGAAGCTCTTAAAGGAGAAAACCGTAAAGCTGAATACCTCCGAGGTGCATTGAAATACATGGTGCCAAACGAAGAGGGAGCTTTATACTTCAAGAAGCGTATTTGGGTTCCACTCTATGGTGGCATACGAGAAGTCATCCTTAATGAAGCCCACAAATCGAGATATTCGATCCATCCAGGATCGGACAAGATGTATCAAGACCTGAAAGAGTACTATTGGTGGCCGAGACTCAAAGGCGATGTTGCTGTCTATGTTGGAAAATGCCTAACATGTGCTAAGGTTAAGGCTGAATATCAAAAACCGTCCGGTCTACTACAACAACCAGATATTCCCGTGTGGAAGTGGGAACAAATCTCGATGGACTTCATAACGAAATTACCCAGGACCCCGAGAGGGCACGACATGATATGGGTAATAGTTGATCGGTTGACGAAATCTGCGCATTTCCTGCCAATCCGAGAGAAGGATAGCACTGGAAAGCTTGCAGAAATATACTTAAGAGAAATTGTGGCACGTCATGGAGTTCCTATCTCAATCATTTCAGACAGAGATGGACGCTTTGTCTCAAGAATCTGGCAATCATTTCAAGAAGCCTTTGGATCTCAGTTAGATCTAAGCACGGCATTCCATCCGCAAACAGACGGCCAGAGCGAACGGACTATACAAACGTTAGAAGATATGCTTCGCGCATGTGCCATGGATCTAGGCGGCAGCTGGGATACTCACCTACCCTTAGTTGAGTTTTCCTACAATAACAGTTATCATACAAGCATAAAGGCCGCGCCGTTCGAAGCTCTGTATGGTCGTAAATGCCGATCGCCCTTATGTTGGGCCGATGCCGGAGATAAACGTATGGTTGGTCCTGAACTTGTACAAGAGACAACCGACAAGATTACGCAGATCCGAGAGCGCATTAAGGCGGCTCGAGATCGACAAAAGAGCTACGCTGATCCGAAAAGAAAATCAGTAGAATTCGAGGTGGGAGACAAAGTGTTGTTAAAAGTCTCACCATGGAAGGGCGTAGTCAGATTTGGAAAGCGTGGAAAGCTAAATCCACGATACATCGGACCATTCAGAATCTTGAAGAAAATTGGTACCGTGGCGTACAAGTTGGAGTTACCGGAAGAACTTAATGGAGTACATGATACGTTTCATGTATCCAACCTGAAGAAGAGTCCAACACAAGAAAACGTGATCATCCCGATGGATGAAGTGCATATCGATGAAGCCCTCCGATTTACAGAACAACCCGTTGAGGTTACTGACTGGAAAGTCAACAAGACTAGGAGGAGCAGTGTGAAGCTTGTCAAAGTACGTTGGAACTCTAAGCACGGACCCGAGTACACGTGGGAACGTGAAGACCAGTTCAAAGAAAAGTATCCCCACCTATTCAAGAAGACTCCTGCGAGAGTTAGTTCAACCTGAATTTCGGGACGAAATTCTTTTAACGGGGGGAGACTGTGACAACTGGCACAAAACCGGTAACTTCCGTACACTTTAATTATTATTTAATGACTACAATTATGTGCTTAATTGTCAGCAATGTCTGAACATATGTTAAACAAGTGAATTCATGCACGTTGTATACTACAAAATACTGCTTTATGCATAAACGAGAGCGTTGCGTCAAAAATACTAATAAACTCACCGGTAAGACACACTGTGTCAACGGAACTGCAGAAAGCAGTCAGACAATAAAATTGAAGCCTAGGTGTAGGTCCAATAATAAAAATACATTAAAACCCAAGAGTACATACAAGGGTTAATATATATACATTGCGAAAGCAAAAATAAGCACTAAAAAGCACCCGAAGCGCACTTTAAGTGCAAAAATTTACATAAATCAGCTACAATCAGCATTTTGGCACTGAAATATTATGCAAAAATGTCGTTTTATTATCCAGAATATTTCCCTAAGTGTTGGGAATTGAAAGGGTACAAGAAAGGTACTCAAAAGACACTAAAAAGCGTAATTTAGCACTTTAACGAAACGGTGTCTAACCGAACAACCGGACTTTACCCGGAATATGAAAATATTGCCATAAACATTATTTGTCTTTTTCTGAGCCAGTTAGGGTCCCCGAATACCCTAGCACCCGTTATAAATTACAACACACTAGTAATTTAATTTATTTTCCTAATAAACAACTATCACTAACTATGTAGTTGAAATTGAGCCAAAAGCCCCACCCTACATGAACCAATCGGTTCCCATGTAGGGGACACCACCACACAATTTTGGATATTATATTTAGGGATGTTTAATATCTTGGATACATATTGTCTTGTGGTTAATTAAAGATATTGGTTTATAAATTAAACCATGAGGCCACCCTTATCATTCATTTCAACAAACAAAATTTCATTTCTTTCTTTCCTTCTTTGATGCTCTCGGCCGAATACCATAGTCCACCCACCAACACTTTCAATTTTCCATCTTGCCATCCCACATACATATCAAGGTGCTAGAGTTCACATAAGGAGACCCGGTGCTTACGGAATCGCAAGGACCTCACCACAACGCCATTAACCACCTATTTTTCGTCTAGTTTCTTCCCTAGCCTCGAGCTAGTAGTAAGTGTTCTAAAACATCCTATTGATCTTGTCTAAAGTGGTTAATAAGAGATTTGTCGGATAAAAATTATGAACACTAGAGACCAAAACAAAAAGTCTACTAAAAATAATAAACTTGGTGGTTAATGAATGAATGTTAGTGTAAAACTTATGGAACTTGTTTTGTTATGATTATTTATTATTGTTGGATGCTAGTAGGGGAACGGATCGTCATCTAACCACGCTAGGTCATGTTCATGGAACATGAACTAGCACTATTTTTAGTGTAAAAATAACTAGATGACGAACCCTTTCACTCAATAACATGAACTTGCGTAAAAGTAATTTTTCTTTTAAAATGAAGTTCTAAACTAGTAGATCTAAATATCTACAAGTGGTTTTTCGGAAGAACCAAGCAAAAATATTAGTGTTGTTAAAACCCGGATCTTATCCGAACTAAAAGCGTTTTTAGTAAATAAACAAGTGTGTGGACACTTGTGTCACCAGAAAAATTTAACAAAGAAATATTTTTGCGAATCTCGACTAGAAGTTGTGAGACTTCATAATCTTTAAAAATAAAGTTTTTAAGAAACTAAAATTATTTTTAAAGATAACGAGACTTACTAAATGTGCTAGTAAGTTACTACACATTTTTGTAAATATTCAAGTTCATGAAATGGAGAAATTAGTGATTATTGTTGACGATTATTGTTGATAATTGTTGTTGATGATTGATGACGATTTAAAAGAAAATAAACACATGTTTTGAAAACATGGGAAACCTCCATTTTTAGGGGAAACTCTGTCAAAATTTTATAAATTTTGACACTTAGAAAAATATAAGTTTTTGAGAAACTTATTCCCTAAAAATGTATTTAAGAGTTTTACCAAGGTTTCCCTAATTTTTGGTGATAAGAAATGAGGATTTCTTCAAAAATAAAAGTGGATATAAATATGTATATTTTTGAGAGAAAAATATATATTATTTTATCACCAACTTTTGTGCTAAGTGTATATAGTATGTGCTATACGTGCTAGCGTATTAAGACGTAAAAATACACTAAATACTCATGAGGAGTATAAACATGAAAATTACACATACAATATACAAGACACATAATTCGGGTGCAAAGTGCAAAACACAGGATACTTATATTAATTTGCGAAAATAATATAAGTAAGATACTTAGTTAAAAATATGAAATATTTTTAACACAACAATACGAATACAAAAGTGAGTGACTGAACTTGTGCGACGCAAGTCTAGTGACTAACGTTAAGAAAACGCGTATAGGTTACGACGTTAAATAAGCAAACCCGGTGAAGTTTACGACGCACAGGAACGCAAAGTTGTGAGTTCATGCTCCCCCTTTTCTCTTAACTGTTTTCAGTTTTATAACTTCGGGGGTGAAATACATGTTACAGATATTTTTATGTTTAACAAATGGTATGATAATAAAAAGCACACTTGGTGAGAACGAGTACCAAGTGTGTAGCGATATAAGAATACAAGAAGCGCACTTGGTGAGAACAAGTACCAAGTGTGTTGTGAAATAAGAAAACGAGAAGCGCACTTGGTGAGAACGAGTACCAAGTGTGTTGTGAAATAGGAATATGAGAAGCGCGCTTGGTGAGAAACGAGTACCAAGTAGGATGCGCTATGAAAAATGATGCGAGGAATCGTGTCACGAATAGGGTACAGAAGCACCATTAATCAACAATATACCTAGACCGCAGAACAAAAGGTTAGATCTAACGGGTGCCGGGCAGCCACACTCTCGATGAGGGCGAGTATCGAGTAGTGCTTTTGTGTCTCAGAATATACCAATTAAATGCCTAAGGTTTGGTGACTTCCTATGTCGTGTCACATGTTAATGGCTTTGCAACCCATTAACAATCCTGATACATACAGGAATACTTAATTTACATAAAAACTCATACCATTCTAAAACTTGATGAATAACTTGAGTACGTGGGGTACTCAAGAAAAGCATGGATTATACTTGAGTACGTGGGGTACTCTAGAAGAATTTGAATCATACATAAGTACGTGGTGTACACATGAAACTGGATTTTATGAAAACTCGATTTATTCACAAAATATGTTTTCATACAAAGTATACAAAAGTGCAAAACAAAACGGCATGAATTCACACCAACATTATGTTGACGTTTTTCCAAAACTCACATGTATTTCAGGTAACTAGGATGGATGTGCGCGGGGTCTCACTTATGCTCGTGGATGTCGCTTGTGTTTGTCTTTAAATAAAGTGTAAACCTTTTAAGACAATGTTTTATGTTAACTCGCGATGTAAACGCTAACTTATGATTTCAAATTATGGTATTTGAAGTTATTTTCATGAGCATGTAGTATGTTTACCTTTCGTATGCAATGAGAACCTTTCATGATCACACCTCGTGCTTCCGCCGCAGAAAGGGGTGTGACAAAACTAGGTACCGATACCGATACCGGAACATGTCGGTTAGGTATCGGTACGATACGGTATCGGTATTATACCGTATTTTGAGAGTCGGTATCGGTATAATACCGATACCGTACCGTACCGATATTGAAAACGCCAAAAAGTGGATACCGATCGGGATCGGGATCGGTACGGGATCGGTACGGGATCGGTATGGGATCGGTATTCGAAGGCATATGCTCATCCCTAGCGCACTCTTATTGGTTGATTTTTTAGTTTGTCACTCTCAAGTGTTTAACCACTCCTTACACCCTTAGATGGGTTTGGATAATGAGTCAAGAAGGGTTTGGATTAAAAAAAAAGTTGGAGAGGTAATGGGTTAAAATGGGTTTGGGATAGGACGGGTTTAGTTTAATATAAATTTTGGGTAAAGAAGAGATAAAAAATAATTAAATAATTTAAAAACATAAAATAAAAATTACAAAAAAAAATTAACAAAAAATTCAAAATTTCTAAAAAAAATTGATTTTCGTTCTAAAAAATAAAAATAAATTCTAAAAACCTAAAAAATCTAAAAAAAAAATTAAAGATTCTAAAAAAATAAAGAAATTGTAAAAAAAATTCAGAAAATTCTAAAAAGTCAAAAAAACCTAAAAAATAAAGAATTCTAAAAAATAAAAAATCCTAAAAATACTAAAAAAATCCAAAAAATAAAAAAACCCTAAAAATAAAAAAATAAAAAAAAGTTCAAAATATAAAAATTCTAAAAAAATCCTAAAAAATAAAACAAATAAAAAAATTGTAAAAAAAATTCTAAAAAGTCAAAAAAAATCTAAAAAATAAAGAAAATTATAAAAATCCAAAAAATTCTAAAAAATAATAAAACCACAAAAAATCCAAAAAATTCTAAAAACTCAAAAAAATAAAATCCGAAAAAAATTCTAAAAAATCAAAAAAAAATTCTAAAAAGATCAAAAAAAATTCTAAAAAATCAAAAAACTTCTGAAAAAATAAAAAAATCATAAAAATTCTAAAAAATCAAAAAAATATAAAAAAATCTAAATAAAAAAAATCTAAAAAATTCGAAAATTTTTTATTTTTTTTAATTTCTTGGATTTTTTAGAGTTTTTATGATTTTCATGATTTTTTAGAACTTTTTAATTTTTTTTGAATTTTTACGATTTTTTGGAATTTTTGGATTTTTTAGAATATTTTTATTTAAATTTTTTTTTGATTTTCTAGAATTTGTTTGTTTTTTTTTTTAGTTTTTTTTGGATTTTTTTGAATTTTTATGGTTTTTTAGAATTTCGTTGATTTTTTAGATTTTTTAGGTTTCTGTATTTTTAGAATGTTTATATTTTTTTAGAATTCTTTTGATTTTTTAGATTTTTTTATTTTTAGAATGTTTATATTTTTTTAGAATTCTTTTGATATTTTAGAATTCTTTTGATTTTTTAGAATTTTTTTTTTACAATTTTTTAGAAATTTTTGGATTTTTAGAATTTGTATGATTTTTTAGGATTTTTTTTTTTGATTTTTTAGAATTTTTCAGAGTTTTTAGAATTCTTTTTTGATTTTTTAGATTTTTTTATTTTTTTTAGAAGTTTTTGGATTTTTTAGAATTTTTTAATTTTTTAGAAATTTTATATTTTAAATTTTTTTGGATTTTTTTATAATTGTTTTGATTTTTTAGAATTTTCCGGATTTTTATATTATTTTTTGTTTTTTTAATTTATTTTTAATTTTTTTTATTATTTTTACACGAAGAACGACCTTAGAGTACTAGGTCGGCAATTGGTGAAGTCGCAGTTGTGAATAGATATCTACGAGTAGTAATTAGTTTGGTGATTTTATTTTATACCCATCCCGACCCGCTTGGGTTTTGTCTCATACCCGTCTGACGTACTCCACCACTTCATAACCCATCCTAACCTAGTGACTAATTTTGTTTGGCCCATCTTAACCCATCTTAAAATTTAAAATACCCATATTAACCCAAAATGAAATGAATGGGTTTGTTTTACCAGGTCTAGATTAATATCATCGATGAACTACAATGAATATGAATTGTTTTCTCGATGTATGTATTTAATTCGAATTAAAAGTTAGTGATAATCGTTGTTTGTTTAAAACTAGTAAAAGTTAGTGATAATCATTGTTTATTTAAAACTAGTGGGATTCTCTCGCGCTTCACTGCGTGCTTTGGATCAGTATTGGTTTGATTCACTACAGCACCGATATGATACCGATACTCATCATAGCAATCATACGTGTGTTACATCGATTGAAAACCATAAAAATGAATATCTGCACCGGTACCGGTGGTATTACTTCGGTTCGTTACGGTACTAGTATGGTACCTCCACTCAATATAGCTTACGATACCAATTTTATCAAATTGGTGTTGTTGAAAAACTATTTACCAAAATGGTGTTTTTTTCTACAACTATCTTGTCTCTTATTTCCTTACGATGTGACAAATGGCAAATAACCGGTGATTCTGTACAAGCTAATCACTATTTTGTTTACATAATCTCATGCATTTAGCGTAATTTAATTACGTAACTATGTCGTTTATTAGATAAAAGTGTTAGGACAAGAAAACAATGCTAAACATATGTTGGTTTTCGTCGTATTTCGAAACCAATCAAACAATGTCCTAAAAGTGTTGGTTGAAAGTGCGGCGCGCACTATTCACGGTTACACTATTCATGCCAGCAAACCGTGAAAACAAAACGAAACAATAAAAAACGACACACGAACAACATGACTGAGTCCATATACATAAGAAAACACTAATATGAAAACATATCTTGCAAAAATATAAGACTTTCCGGAACAACGCCCTAAATACTAAAACGTTCGTTTCGCTAAAAATATGACAATTGTAACTCGTCCGAAACTAAATTTTATCATTTCTTGAACTTCGGAATTATGACAATTGATGACATATACGCTAGAACACTTTGGGAATATCATTGTAGTGTCCAAAATAACAAGCTTCCGTTATTATATTGCTCTACACCTAACTTGTCCGTTATCGACCCGGAAGACTAGTAAGCGGTATTCTCGTCACAAAACAACCAAACAAAGAAGCTAGTGAACTAGTTAAGCCTATTTTTGGACTCGGAATCATTTCACGCATCGCTTGACGGTGAGATAACAACTTGCGACGAAGTTTCGTCGGTACGACGCAAAAGTGCCGTAAACTAGCCGACGACCAAACAAAAAGCATCTAAAGCATCAAAATGCAATTTCTACTAGTTTAGTGAACTAGTTAATGTCGATTAACATTCCGAATCCCTAGTTACCCCTTACTGGTGCAATTAAACCCCTAATCACCATACTTTGATTAATTACCAAAATATCTGGATTTTTAACACTTTTATAAAAAAAGTTACACTCCCCCCCCCCTCCAAATCAAATTCGGTCAACAATGTGGGTCCCACCCACTTGATTTTTTTGTTAAAAAACTAGAGATTATGTGTATGGTAAGTATGATGAAAAGTAAGGCCATATATTTTGAAAAGATGTGAAGATCATTTTATCATTTCCACCATTTTACATCATTCAAGAACACAAAAACCTTCCTATCATCCTCCATACTCACGGCTCCAAGAAACCACACTAAACCCACCATAAATCATCATTAATCACCATAAATTACCCACATTTAAGGCACATTATGGTCATTAATGCAAGATTTAAGCATGAATCATCATTAGGAGCTTTCTTGGAGCTTAACCTTCTTATTATTCTTCTTATTTGGCTTGTGCAAAGTTGTAACTCTTCTAAACACCATATTTAAGCTTCTTGTTACTAGTAGATTACAAAAGTACAAGTTGATCATCTTAAAAATTAATAAAAATCAAATCAAAAACCCTAATCTCAAAGCTAATAATATACTAATCTAAACTTTTTATGTGGTTAATTGAGTGGATTAGTGTATCTAGTTGATGAAATCATGTTCATTATATTGATTTTGTTAAGATTGGGGGTTTAAAGTTTAGAGATTTTTACATATTTCCCCCTCTTAAGCTGTCTTATTACATATTTACCCAAACCATAAAATCAATTACATATTTCTCCTTTTTTTTGAGAAATTACCCAACTACCCTCTTGATAACCCATATGCGTAATAATTAAGCATCTGCGTATAAACTCAAACCCTACACAATCAACAACAACGATGTTTTCTATTCCCACCAAAACGTTTCAGTTCTTGTTCATCTTCTTCATCAGGTATGTTTCTACAAAATCGAATCTTCATCTTGGTTGTTCAAAATATCGAATCTGCCATCATATAATTCTCTGTTTTCGCATCTGCTTCTTCTTAATGCTAGTTCAAAAAAAACGAATGTTTACTAGGGTTTATCGCACTGTGACTCAAATTCAGAATGGAAGACACCCTTTAATTTTGTATTTTTTTTTTAATTTTGGGTTTTGTTTTTCACAAATGAAGTTTGTATAGTGAAAATGCATCGCCAGTTTCGGAAAGGAAGTGGTAAGGTTAAGTTAAAATGTATTTATTAGATGTTATATTATGGTGCAATTTATGGATGAATTTATGAGGGATTGAAGAGTGACTTATTATGTTAGGAAAATGCCTTACATACGATGGCCGTTCCTTTGACAATAACAAATTTTTATTTATGAATGTGTTAAATGAGCATGATTTATCATAATAGACTCATACAGTTTGATGTAAAGCCTTGGATTAACAGGTCAAGGTTGACAGAATGTGAGTAGAGACAAACACCATGCTCCGATGTGGAACGAGTTCAGCTGCAGCGCATTTCGAACTTATTACGAGACGTTACGCTTTCCTCTAGGCCTGATAAATGGATCTGGAAGCCAGCGAATGACGGTTTGTTCTCGGTTACATCCTCTCGAAAGCTGCTATCTAGGTTCGCGGTTCCATATTATCCTTTCGAATGGGTAAAATGGGTTCCCAAAAAAGTCAATATTTTCGGGTGGCGCGGGGTACAAGATTGGCTGCCAACATTGACCGGGCTAAAGAAAAGGGGCATGACACAAGGATCGGCAGTTTGTAAGCTATGCGGTGAACAAGAAGAGGATGCGGATCATCTATTTACGGGTTGCTATCTGGCGTCAATATTATGGCAAAAGGTAAGCATTTGGGGACGTGTTGGGGAATTTGGAAAGCGAGAAACAAATGCATTTTCCGTGGAAAGCGTGTTAATATAGATACAATATTTGGCGAGATGCAAGCAAATACTTTCCTGTGGACGAAATGCAGAGCAAAGCAAAGAACTTTAAATTGGAGGAGCTGGGCATGTTTTGCTGTAGGAGAGTAGATCACTGTATGTTTTTTTGTTTTTTGTTTTCTGTCTATACTTTTGGTGATTATGTAAAGGTTTGGTCTAGTATCTAACTAGCCAATATGTACTGGACAAATGCTTGGTGATGAATGTGATTGGAATTTGTTGTTAAAAAAAAAGGTCAAGTTAATTCAAAATACATTTTTGGTGTTGTCCTGGATTTAAGTTCATGATATTTTGTGATTACTAGTTTGTCTATCGAGCCATTAGTGTGTTCATTTTAGTGTTTTAAGGTCTTGTATGACAGGAGGTTCCCAACTAATTTAAAGGGAAAATTGTATTGTATGAGCGGTTGATTTCGAATTTTTGGTTTCGTATTTATTATGAATGGAATTTATGTTTTTGAACGGAAATTATTATGAACGGAATTTATGTTTTTATTATGAGTATTATGGTTTGTGTGTATTATTTGACAAACGTAACAAGTAGAAGAATTAAGGTGATAATACATAAATTGGGTAAATATGTAAATATTTATTTACTAGTTCATTAAGGGTAAAATAGTCATAAATAAGAGTCATTTTAATGAAAAGGGGAAATATGTAATATATATCAGTTAGGGAGGGGAAATATGTAATTGATTTTATGGTTTGGGTAAATATGTAATAAAGCAACTTAGGAGGGGGAAATATGTAAAAAGCCCTAAAGTTTATATTTATGATGATCTTGCGATTTGTTTTATGTAGTATTTTAGATTGGTGTTAATCTAGCCATGACACACTTAAAAATGTGATTTAAACATTTATATGTTTAATCCATACAAGATCATCAACTTCAAAGATCATGAGTATTATGTATATGAACTTGGATTAGTGCTTTTTGAAAGATAAGACATGAAATAATCATGATTCAAGACTTGTTAAAAACACTAATAACTTGGTTTTATTTAAAAACAAGTTTATATGAAAACATCCATAAAAAGTGTGGTTTAAAAGTCTTGAAAAATTGATAATAAACTTGAAAAGTAGTTAACTTTAAAGTCTTGAAAGTTAACTTAAATAATCCTCATGAGAAATCTTTGAAGGAATATGTGATTACATGTGGTAAATATGATTTTGGTGATACTTGATGATTTAGTGGTGATTTGGAAAATTGATTATGGTTTAAATGCGTTTTTATAACGTGGGAACGCCATAGTTTTAGGGGAAACTATGACGAATTTTTCAAAAACTCTAATCGGGATTAAAAATGGGGTTAAAGGGTGATTAACAAAGTTAAATGCGATTAGTGGTCTTAAACGTCATTATGGAAGCTTTGATGAAAATGGTTAAGTCTTAAATATTCAAGAGTTCTTATGAATTTGAATATATATTTTCACAAAAATAAATGGGTGAAAATAATAACCATATCTAATAATAATTTTTGACAAAAATTATATATTTTGGAAACTCATCAAGTATATGTATTTTGTACTATGTGTATGTACTTGGATACATTTAGGGTGATCATAATAATACACCCATGATACCAAGAGATACTTGTATGAAACAAGTATAAAAAGACACAAAAATACATATACATGTTTCATACATGTTCCCAAAGAAATGCAAAGAAAACGGATATAAATAAATCCTAAACATATTATACCCATAAGCAAATAAACGGACGAATAAACAAAACGGACAACGGATGAGCTCACAAGAAATATATATTAAGCGATCACAACGACGTGTCTAATAATATATTTTTAGACAACCGGGCGAATATATGTAATATATCACCGATAACAATACCGGAAAGTTGAGAGAAAAATACAAAAATTTCTAAGTATTCTTTAATTGAAGAATGAACATTATAAATTTTACATACTTAGTAATTTTTACAAAATGCAAGATTATTAAACATATGGACTCCTAAAAATCGAGTTGGGCTAGGCCCAAATTACTAAAATACAAGGGCTAGGGCCCAAAGATAAAAAAATTAGGCTAGGCCCAAATTGCTAAGATACATGGGCTGGAGCCCAATGATAAAATATTTGGGCTAGCCCCAAATTGCTAAGATACATGTGCTGGGGCCCAATGATAAAATATTTGGGCTAGGCCCAAATTGCTAAGATACATCAGCTAGGGCCCAATGATAAAATATTTGGGCTAGGCCCAAATTGCTAAGATGCATGGGCTGGGGCCCAATGATAAAATACATGGGCTAGTACCCAAATTACTATAGAAACGTGGGTTAAAGCCCAATGACAAAGAAACGTGGGATAAACCCAAAGACAGGGTTTAGTCCCAATGACATAGGTTCGGCCCAATGACACGCGTGCGAAGCATGAGGACATGTGCAGGGCGAAGCCGTTAACATATAATTCAATACATATAAAATATATGTAGGCACCTATGAAATCTATATACATAACAAGTGAACGAACAAACTACCAACACTCTAAAATACAAAGTTGTTCCAAAATGACCAGTGAAAACACAATAAGAATTCAAGATGAACAACTAGTATGAGGTCCGATAAGACCTAGGGTCTAATAAAGTTAGTACGCGTGTAGTTTAATCACACATACGGACGCTCACTACGATATCACAATACATGGAATGCAAAATTGTGAGTTCATGTCCCTCCTTTCAATAATTTCAATGTTTTGTTTTTAAAACAATCGAGGGGAAATACATGTTAAAACTACGGGTATGTTAGCCATGGGTTTAGATGATAACACGATTAATGTACGTAAGTAGGATGATGACATAGTAACCATTAATCACTTAGTGACCAAGGTGCAAAAGGTGTAGATCTATTGAGCTTGAGACACGCTCCACTCCTGGTTGGTATACCCTGGAGTGCTTTTGTGATCCCAGAAATGTCAAAGTTGTCTCGGTTGGTTGCGTACTTATGGTATATAACGTCAGGGGGGATCGCTACCCACTGATAGATCCTTAAACTACATAAATGCTAATAACATACAATGATTTCATTACAAGAATACAAATATTTCATATGATAACAATAACTGCATGAACTCGCTCAACTTTTGTTGACTTTTTAAAACTACATGTATTTCAGGAAACAAATCTTGAGCCGGTATACACTACGGGAAACGGGAAAGTCAATGACAACGATAGCCGCTTTTGGAGGGTTTGTCCTTTATATCCCAACCTCGTATGGGTATATAGGGGACAAAACCTTACTATGTTTATGTTAAAAACAAACATTTGTGTTGTGTAACATAACTTAAACTATGTCATGTTTATCGTTGTGAACGTTGGTGAACTTGAAACTATGTTGGAAACTTGTAAACTTTGTTTGGAAAACAATATATCTATGGCAATGTTGTTGTTTATTATGTTTACACATTTTGATGCAATGATTACCTTTCTTATGTCACACACAATACGCTTCCGCTACTAGCATGGTGTGACATACGAAACCGAGACATATGGCAGGAAGCTCTCGAAGACCCGACAAGTCGCCGGAAGGAGAAGACGAAGGGTTCACCACCGGAAGACAAGGTTTCTTCTATGCCAACCAAGAAGACCCCGCCATTACCAAGTTCTTTGTCACAAAACTCCCTGAAACATGCAACTCCTTCGACCTTAAGGATGTCTTCAAGGATTGCGGTCGAGTAACCGGTTCATATGTGGCTAGGAAAAAAATAAAGAAGGAAACGTCTTTGGTTTTGGCAACATGAAAGACGTGGCAGATAGGAAAGAGATGGAAAAACAACTTAACCAGATTAAGATGGGAGGCAAAAAAGTTAAAGTCAATATATAGCCAAATTCACTCGTGAAAACCCGGGTACAAGGAAAAAACCGACGAAACCCAAGCCTACCAAAAGCAACCACCTTCCTACCCTCCGCAAAACTTCCAACCAAAACAGATGCCTGATGCAGGAAGATTTTTTCAGCCTGGGATTGGGAGAACCTATGCCGGTGTGCTTATGAATGAGGTGGCTATAATAGAAAAAAACCATGGAGATTGAACCGGAAACTGATGCTTTCAACCTAGGTCATGGTAAAGCCCTCATTGGCACCACTATAAATTTTAAAGTTCTAAGAACCCTCCATATTCTAGTCAAGGATGTTGGTTTCAACGACCTAAGCATACAATACTTGGGTGGATACAACCTTCTAATTGCTTTTGACACCAAGGAGGAAGCTACTGATTTCCTTTTCAATAATGAACTCTGGCAAGACTGGTTTTGCAGACTCGATGTTTGGGAGGGGCAATCTCTCCCCTACAACCGAATTGCTTGGCTTAAGATTTACGGGGTCCCATTGAACCTTATGTTGCGATCGACTATTAACAACATCGGCGCTCAATTCGGTAAACTAATTCACCCATCCCAATTGGATGGGAATGAGGCGAATCTCTCTTTTGAATGTGTGGGGGTTTTAGTTGATCACATTGGTAGAATCTCTGAAACAATAACATTGAAGTGGAGAAACAAGGTGTTTAAGATTTGGGTCGATGAGGAAAGTGAGGAATGGATTCCGGATTGCCTAGAAAAAATTCCGGATCATAAGGTCGAAGAATACAGGTCAGAAGATAACAATTTCCGTCCAGTCACTAGCCTGGAAATTCTCGATGACTTCCAGACTTATGACGATAAGCCGGCCGATGACCGGTCGATGGACGGGGAATATTCCTCGAAAGATGAAACATTGGTTGACGAAACGCCGCTTGGAAATCCAAACGACGATGTTGGTATGAATCCGATGGTCAGTGCATTAAATCCCCCCGTGGTGGATGCAAGGAAAATGTCTCGAAACCGCTTCCTGAATGTGATGGGTTTTTTCAAAATGAATTTAATGTGGGGGGAACATCTATGGAAGGATTATTTGGTGGAAAATTGGTGGGTCCAGCTAAAAAGAAGTCCAGAAAATTTAGACTAACGTCACAGCCCAATAACTTATCCTCTCCTGTGGGCTCCGATGGGCCTAGAGCAAAAAAGCGATCAAGATCTGATGGGGCATATGTCATGACAGAGATATCCAAGGACCCTTTTAATTTTAGGTTTCCTGAGATAAAAGGGAAGACAAAAGTAAGCGACGTTCTCGTGGTGTGTGAATTCCCAAATGTACATGACTACATCCAGGATATCAACTCAATCACTAAACCCATCCAAGAACTATTGGAACCTGTCAGGAACATTATCTCATATTCGCATCAGAGTTGGAATCATCAACCCTCTATAATTCATAATACAGAGATCACTGATGTGACTTTACTGAACGATATCGGGGATGGTGAACCAATGATTAACGAAATTGGGGATACAATAATTATTGGACAGAGCATGGGCATTAAGCTTGGAAACCATGAATCTATGGTAGCACAAGAGATCAGGGACGAAGGAGCTGACATAGCGGTGCAATGAATTTCCTCAGCATCAACATCAAAGGTGCCGGCAACTCCGATAAGGCAAATTGGATTAGTCGGTTAAAGAAAGATCATGGGATATCGCTTATTGGTATTCAGGAGACAATGTTTTCATCAGGTAATCGCATTCAGTTTTCAAAATTTTGGGGAGATTCTAATTTGGAGGTCGATTGGGTTGACGCTAATGGGCGTTCAGGAGGTATTGCCACTCTTTGGGATCCATGCCTGATTTTTTGCACTGATACTTTTAAAGACCAAAATTTTCTCATGATTACTAGAAATGTGATGGGGATTGACGGGCTGGTGAATGTAATAAATGTGTACGCCCCACAAACTTCGACCGGAAAACGTGAACCGTGGAGAGCAAAGTTTCGTTACTTAAACAATCCACGGGAGGTTATTGGGTGATTCCTGGAGATTTTAACTCTGTTCGCTTTCCAGAGGACAGGCGAAACTCCAGGTTTGATCCAGTGGCAGCAGGGCTCTTCAATAATTTCATTCATAGTGCTAACTTGTATGAATATATTTTGGGTGGAAGAGTGTTCACTTATAAAACTCCGGACGGGTTAAGGTTGAGTAGAATCGACCGAATTCTCGTTTGTTATCAGTTTTGGAATAAATGGCCAACAGCCTCGTATCGGGTTCTCGCTCGTGAATTGTCTGATCACAACCCGGTTTTGCTTATTTCTGATGACTGCAATTTCGGTAAGATTCCATTTAAATTTTATAACTCATGGCTAGATTACCCGGATTTGTGTGACTTGATAGCAAAAGTGGCTTCTGAATTTCATCATAATGGACCTCCGGATATTGTGTTGGCAAGTAAATTAAGATCTATTAAATGGAAACAAAAAAATGGGTCAAAGAAAATAAGGAGCTGGACTCGGTGTGTTTGAAATAGGCTAAAGCCAAGGTCAAAGAACTAGATGCGATAATCGAATTATGGGACTTATCTGATGAAGAACGAAAAACCGGGTTAGAAGCAAAGAAAGTGATCGCAGAAGTAAATGAAGCAAAATTACTAGACCTTAAAAAAATCACGGGTTCGTTGGGCGTCTATCGGGGATGAGAACTCGGCCTATTTTCATGGATGTAT
This sequence comes from Helianthus annuus, assembly GCF_002127325.2. Classification (NCBI taxonomy): domain Eukaryota; kingdom Viridiplantae; phylum Streptophyta; class Magnoliopsida; order Asterales; family Asteraceae; genus Helianthus; species Helianthus annuus. The sequence goes on along the minus strand of NC_035436.2, from coordinate 76,628,904 downwards.
AAATAGCCATATCGGTCGAAGCAGGATCAACAGTTTAACAATTAACAATGACTGGTGCATCAACCCCAAGACCATAAAGAAGGAGGCTTTAAATTTTTTTGCAAATCGCTTCAAAGAGCCCTCTCGCATCCGACCTCCGTTCTATTGTAGACATATTAAAACTCTATCGGCTGAAGACAACGATTTCCTAATATGTTCTTTCTCGAGATCTGATGTAAACGATGTTGTATAGGATTGTGGGGATGACCGGGCACCCGACCCGGATGGATTCAATTTTAAGTTTATAAAGCGTTTCTGGGAATTTTTGGGCGACGACTTCTATAACATCCTTCAGCAGTTTCACGAGACTGGATCTATTAGCCAGGGGTGTTCCTCAGCATTCATTACCCTCATCCGAAAGCAAACAATGCTGCTAATTTGAATGAATTTTGCCCTATCTGCCTTATCTATTGTATAAGTAAAGTAATCTCCAAAGTGTTAGCTAACCGTGTAACACCCGTCTAATTACTACTTGAATTTAATAAAAATTCATACGATTTAAACTAAAAGATGTCTAATTAAAACATAAGTTCCAAAACAAAGTTCTAAAGATAACCAAACATTAGTCAACTACTGACTAATTCAGATATTCATAAGTTGTTTAGCAAAATGTTTACATCCGAAAACATTGTCTATCAAAGTTAAGATAACACGGAAGCTCAAAAGTGTGTGTTCAGTTCTTTAACAACTTGCTTGACCGTCATCCGTAAGATTCCCAACATCACCTAAAGTCAAACCATCCAAAATGTTAGTTTGACAATGAATTTAATCATACAATCAAGTTCTAGCATCAAAACATGAAAAACAAAATAAAATTTCAAAAGTAATCCTGCCGCGAGTCGCTACAGGTACCTATCATTCTGTTACGTACCGCGGCAGCTGCCGCCTGTCGCGGAAGGATCAAAAGATCCTGTCGCGTGGTGCGAGTGGAACAGTTTTCCAGCAGATGCAGGTTTTTGACCTGCATTTGCTGCTAGTTCCGGAAACTCAGATTTTCAACTTCAAATGAGCATAACTTTTGACTCGTAAGTCCGTTTTAAGTGATTCTTTTTCCTATGCTTCTGTAAATTCAATACCAACATGCCTATTACGATTATCATACCGAAAATTTGATTTACGGGCCGAACGCCTAACAGTCACTTATGCAATTAGCCAACCCGTTCTAACTTTACTCAATTAGCTACTATTTAACTAGTGAGCCTATGGCACCTTATACCCAACATCCGGGGCTTATCGTCACCGCATTTCTTTACCAATCTCATGGCTTAATGCTCTTGTGATTGTTGTCGCCATAGCTAACTATTAAAACACTAATACGACAATTTACACTTCTAATAGACCCGTTGGCTCACCTTGTGGATTCCTCCAATATGATAACCACCAAACGGTTTCTTTTCACTCTAAGCCTATTAATTCAAGTAACGATCATGATCGCTACCATCAACACAATATTTATCCTACAATACAACTATACATAATTTAACAACAAATTGCTTAATGTAACAGGTCAAGTTACATACCTTTAGTGCACGCCCTTCAAACGCAAATCGCCACCGGCTTGTCCACTTGACGCTCCGGTATCTTTTCCTATGGAGTTCAATCATGATTCGTTTAGAACTCCTTTTCAATCATATATTGCATATTTTGCCAAATCATCACAATCATGCGTTTTAACTTTAAATTTCAATTTTCGAGCCTTCTTTGGGGCATTTTTACAAACACTTAACGGGCAGAATTTTACATCTTTTATTTTCTAATTCATGGCTTGCTACTTAGCCTTGATTAACATCAATTGAGCTATTACATATAGAATTACGCATCATATTTTCAGAAATCAGTTTCTATGCAATCAATTTACACTAAATTAGCATTCTACACCCTAGTGTTCATCATTTTCTCATAAAACCCATGAATGACCTTCAATGCACTCATGAAATTTCCAGAATTTAGGCATGATTTCAGATGTTATTGTCTAGGTTTTTACTCATAGAGACAATATCATCTCTATTCTATCCGAATAGCAAACATGCAACATCAAATTTCGGATTTCCCAAATTCATGAGAATTTCAAACAGAGAATTAACATCAAATTTTACATACCTTACAACCCCCTTGCAATGGGGATCAGTAATCTATGCTCGATTTTCGATTTTAACTTGGTTTGTGCCTTCAATTTGAGAGATTAGTGAGTTGTTAGGGTTTTGAGAATGGGGGTCGCCCTTCTCCTGCTTTGATCGAACAAGGCACCTCAATGGTGTATTTGTTTTTTTTTATTTTTATTAAACTTAATAATATAAGTTTAGATTTTAACAACATAGGCCCCTCCACTTTTATTTAGTTTATATCTTTGGCATTTTAAATTCATTCATGTTTTAAAACGGGATAATTAACTAACTTGGTTATTTATTCCTAGTTAGCTCATTCTCGTTTATCTTATACTTTATATAATGCTAATATAAAGCCTTTTTAAATTTCAGGGTGTTACAAGTCCACCCCCCTTAAAATGGTTTCGTCCCTGAAACCAGAATACGTACCGAAAAGTGTAGGATATAGACATCGCATCTCATCTTCGGACTCACATGTGGTGTCCGAACCTTTCCTATGCTCCCACTTGATCTTGACTTGATCGAATTGTTTGTTTCGCAAGTTCTTAACCTTTCGATCTAGAATCTCTAATGGTCTTACCGCATAGTTCAGGCTACTATCCACCTCGATGTCGTCGTGGTGGATATACGCTGTTTCCTCTGCTAGGCATTTCCGCAGTTGTGACGCATGAAACGTGCCATGTATCCCACTCAACTCTTCCGGTAGCTCGAGGCGATAAGCTACTTTGCCAACTCGTTCGATGATGTTAAATGGCCCGATAAACCTCGGGCTTAGTTTCCCTCTCTTTCTAAATCTAATAACGCCCTTCCATGGGGAAACCTTCAACATAACCATGTCGCCTATCTGAAATTCAATCGGTCTTCGTCTTTTATCAGCATATGACTTCTGCCTATCTTGGGCTGCTTTCAAATGAGCTCGTACCACTTCAATCTTCTCATTGGTGGCCTGAATTACATCTGTATGGGCCAATTCGCGTGGTCCCACTTCACCCCAACACACCGGGGTTCTACACTTTCTACCATACAGCTTCTTGTAAGGCGCCATGCCGATACTCGAATGGTAACTATTGTTATATGAAAATTCGGCCAAAGGTAGATAAACATCCCAACTTCCACCGAAGTCGATGATACATGCCCGTAACATATCCTCTAGCGTCTGTATTGTTCTTTCACTCTGCCCATCCGTCTGAGGATGGTAGGCGGTGCTAATGAAGAGTTTCGTTCCCATCTGTTCTTGAAAATCTTGCCAAAAATTTGAAGTAAACTGGGTATCTCTATCCGACACGATGGATACCAGTACTCCGTGACGTGCCACTATTTCATTTGTATATACCTCGGACATCTTTTCCGAAGTATATGTTTCACGTATAGGGATAAAATGTGCACTCTTCGTCAATCTATCCACAATCACCCATATGGCATCGAATCCCCGAATCGTTTTAGGTAGTTTGGTCAATAGGTCCATAGTAATATGTTCCCATTTCCAAACCGGGATCTCCAAAGGTTGTAATTTCCCATAAGGTTTCTAGTGTTCCGCCTTGACTTGTAAACAAGTCAAGCACTTCTCCACATATTTCGCCACATCCCTCTTCATTCCGGGCCACCAATAATTTTGTTTCAGATCATTATACATCTTGGTCGCTCCCGGATGAATAGAATATCGAGATTTATGGGCTTCATCAAGTAATAGTGCCTTCACTCCACAAGTATTTGGAACCCATATTCTTCCGGATCGAGTCTTCAACCCGTTCTTTCCATCTGACAAATCTTTTAATTGGCCGATTATTCGTTCCTTCTTCCAGTTCTCCTCTTTTACTGCTTCTACTTGTGCTTCTCGGATACGTTCAAGTATACCCGAGGTCACCACAAGCTACATCGACCTTACCCATATTGGGACATAGTCCGCTTTTCTGCTCAGAGCATCCGCCACCACATTTGCCCTTCCGGGGTGGTAGTGTATTTCACAATCGAAATCCTTCACCATTTGCAACCATCGTCTCTGGCGCATATTTAACTCCTTCTGATCGAAAAAGTATTTTAAGCTCTTGTGATCGGTGAATATGGTACACTTTACCCCATACAAATAGTGCCTCCATATTTTCAACGCAAACACCACTGCAGCTAATTCGAGATCATGCGTGGGATATTTCTTTTCATGTATCTTTAATTGCCTCGAAGCATAAGCTATAACTTTGCCCCTTTGCATCAGAACACATCCTAGCCCCGATAATGAGGCATCCGAATAAACCACCATGTCCTCGACTCCGTCCGGCAATGTTAATACCGGAGCTTGAGTTAACTTCTCTTTTAGCGTCTGAAACGCCCTTTCTTGTTCAACACCCCAAATGAACCATTCCTCCTTCCGGGTTAACTTTGTTAGTTGCGACGCAATCTTGGAGAAATCTTGAATGAATCTCCTATAGTACCCCGTAAGCCCTAAGAAGCTTCTAATTTCCGAAGGGTTCTTCGGGGGATTCCATTTCGACATGGACTCGATCTTTGACGGATCTACCAATACTCCATCGACACTTATGATGTGGCTGAGGAATTGCACCTCTCGTAACCAAAAGGCGCACTTAGAAAATTTCGCATATAACCTTTCTTGTCTAAGTATCCCTAACACCTCTTGTAAGTGGTGTGCATGCTCAGCTTCACTTTTCGAATACACCAAAATATCATCGATGAACACGATGATCGATTTGTCTAGCATTGGCTTGCAAACCCGGTTCATGAGGTCCATGAAAGCCGCGGGTGCATTTGTCAGCCCAAATGACATCACGAGGAACTTGTAATGTCCGTATCGCGTGCGGAAAGCCGTCTTCGGCACATCTTCCTCTTTGACCTTTAGTTGGTGATATCCCGACCTAAGGTCAATTTTTGAAAACCAGTTCGCACCTTGTAATTGGTCGAATAGATCATCTATCCTCGAAAGCGGGTATCGATTCTTTATCATGAGTTTGTTTAACTCTCGGTAATCGACACACATGCACATGCTTCCGTCTTTATTCTTCACGAACAGTACCGGTGCGCCCCAAGGAGACACACTCGGCTTTATGAATCCTTTGTCGAGCAGGTCTTGAATCTGTGACATCAACTATTGTAATTCCGACGGCGCGAGTCGGTATGGTGCTTTAGCTACGGGTTTTGCGCCCGGAATCAATTCGATTCCGAACTCTATCTCCCGCTCGGGCGGCATTCCCGGTAAATCGTCAGGGAATACATCCTCAAAGTCACATACCACGGGTACGTCTCCAATCTTTGGTAGTTCTTTCTCGGGCTCATTCGTGTATATCATAAACGCTTTACATCCGTGCCTCATGAGCTTATGAGCTTTCATCATCGAGCATATTATAGGATTGCCTCCCTTTTCGCCATAGATTGTAACGTGTTTTCCGCTCGGAGATGTTAGCCTTATCTCCTTACGAAAACATACGAACTTTGCGTGGTGATGAGATAGAAAATCCATCCCAACGACTACTTGAAATTCCCCCATTGACATCGGGATTAGGTCTATCAGGTATTCTTCATCGTCGATGCTTAATTTGCAGCCTCGACACATTTCACAAACTATAAAACTTTTGTTGTCCCCTATTTCAACTTCTAAGGGCACATATAATTTCTTCAATACAAATGAAGGATGTCGAATAAATCCATATGAAACGAAGGATTTATTCGCACCCATATCAAACAATACACGTGCAGGAATTGAGTTAATTGTGAATATACCTGAGACCACATCGGGTTCTGTTGGAAGGACCTAGCCTTCGCCTTTAGAGCTTCTGCTGGCGATTCTTTTACGTCTCTCTTTCCAATTAAGTCCGGGCATTCGGACTTTTTGTGGCCGGGCTGATAACATTTATAGCAAACCGAGACTTTACCCGGACATAGAGATGTCGTGTGCCCCCTCTTCCCACATATAAGACACGGTTTGTCCTTGAAGCGGCACTCCCCCTTGTGCCTTTTCCCGCACACTTTACAACTTGGCGATCCGCCTTTAGCATCCACCTTCTTTCCCGATTCAACAGTTCGAGCTTTCTTTGTAGGGCTTGGATTCACATCCTACGCCCTTCGCTCGCCCCTCTCAACTTGTTTCTTCAACTCGATTTCCCGTTCCCGAGCAACGTTTATGATCTCGGTAAGGGTCTCGTATTTTGAAGGAGTCATGAACTCCCTATTGTCACACCCCGGCCGTGTGTAACGTGCAACCACGGCGGAAACGCCGGGGAGTGTTGTGGACAGAATTAATTGTTTCATAACCATGGCATCCAAAGTTGGATTTTATTTATAAACAAGAGTAATATATTGTCTTAAACAAGAAATCAAAGATTTCAGAACATAATCAAACTAGTATATCTTCATTTTTATTTTCTAAGGCACGGGTCCGCCCTAGTGTCACCATTGTCATCCTACACGATAGCTCCTGTAAACACATGTGAAAGTAGGTACGTCAGTATAAAAATGCCTGTGAGATACATAGTTTTTGTGAAAATGGGATTCATGACTTGAGTTTAAAGAAATGTTTAATAACAGTCAGTCATGAACCTTGTAATTTGTCTTGCTTTGTAAACCATTTAAAAAACGATAATATCAGATGATATGTATAGATAAGTGTAAGGTTAAACGAGTAACCAAGTAAAGTGAGTTGAATAAGATAAGTTGTTTGTAAACAAAAAATAATGTCTTATGAAGAGTATGTTATTTGTGTAAAATGTAATGTGTCTAAACTGAAATGACTTAGATAACGCTACGATATATAATATTATACAAACATTTATATATAGGAAGTACCAGCGGCGTATCCACCATGTTTGTATCATATTACATACGCCACGTTACTCCAACCATTTACCCAAACCAACCACCATGTAAATTGTTCATGTATAAATCAATTGTCAAGTGTTATTGTGTAAACCATGTCGAAATGTTTATGTTCAATGTAAACAATGTAATGTGTACCCAAAATATATCTTGTATGGTAAGTGAGATGTATCAACTCAACCATATGCAAAATGCACAAAACAAGGTGTTGAAGTAAAACATGGTTTAAATCAACGTTATGTTTTGTGGAACAATGCAGGCTCTACTGATATAAACATTTATGCGGGGTTGTGAAATGTGCATATATCCAAGCCTTGAGACTGTGGCGATAAACCCTTAAACAAATTAAAGGTTTATCTAAGTTATGTATATCGAATTCGGTCATTCCTTCCAATCCTATCAAACCCGGGATTTCAGGAACGGGAGTTGTCAATTCCTATGGTACCACTACCTATTAACGAACGGCGTGATCAATGTTAATGAATGTATTGTTCCATGTTAAACAAACCAAATGTGATACCAAAATGAAGGCATGTGATGTAAACAATTGTACTAAGTATGCACACAATGGGCATAAATAGCATGAAATGCAATGTGAAGCAATGTACTAAGTACGCACACAATGGGCATACATAGCATGAAAATGTAATGTCAAGCAATGTACTAAGTACACACACAATGGGCATGATGCGTGTGTAGTGTAATATAATTTAGATATATAATTAAGCCCTTTTTTTACACCTTTAGCCAAGTTTTAAATTTATAAAACACGATATTCACTAACACTAAACACACATATGGGCAAGTGCACCCATCGTGGGCGTAGTATAGTGTTGGTAAGATACCGAGGTTGTCCAAGGACACAAGAGCTTTTAATACCGGTTTATCCTCAACGTCTAATCAAATCAAAAAGTTAGAAAAATGATTTTAAACTAAGAAAATAAAAACTAACTAAATGCTGAAAAATAAAAATAAAATAAAAACAGATAGACAAGATGAATCACTTGGATCCGACTCGTGTATTAGTATAACCTTTGATTATTTTCGCACTTTTGCACTTGTTTAAGAGATTATCTTAGTTATTGTAGTAGGCCCCTCTTTTGAAGGCGACGTTACCCTCAACCCAGTAGTTTGAGTCAGCAAGGATACAATCGTAAAAGGTTGGATTATTGGAAGATAATGAATTAAGTTATTAATGCAAATTATGGTAGGCCCCGCTTTTGGCGGTGACGTTACCCTCGACTAAGTAGTCTGAGTCAGCAGGGATACAGTCCTAAATAGCCGGGTTATAGTATTAATAGTAGTTAACTTATGAGGGGGTCAAAGAGTTAGGATCCCCGCCATCCAATACCTATGGGCATTGAAGGAGATCCTACTAAATTTGACCCAGGTCCCTTGCAGGACCTCTAAACGCTGAACAAGGGCAAGACCCTTACCAAACCGTTCCCTTAACCCCCGACCAGGTAGCCAACATACCTCCATATAGATCGTGGAGATATGAATGGTGAAAATCTTTTATTTTATATAGACAGTAAAATAATGCCAAGACACCACGGACAAACGATAAGGAAAGATCACCTTCAACATAAGTAACTAGTTATTAAAGTCATTAATACAAAACCAAATAAAAAGTGCAAAAGATTAAAAATAAAAAGTATTATACTAAACACTTGTCTTCACCAAGTGATGTAAGAGACTTAGGCAAACATGGCCTTGATTGTCAAGAACTCTTACTATCAATCTTGGATCCCGAGATGACTCACACACTCTACGATGGACAATGGATGATGGTGGTGGATGATGGTGTTATGGTGGTGGTGGGTGGTGGATGAAGTGTGAGAGAGGTGGTGTGCCAAGGGATGGATTGGAATGAAACCAAGCACTCCTATTTATAGGCTGAACAGAAGGCTGGGCACGGCCCCGTGTCCGCTGGACACGCCCCCGTGCCCGTCTGACACTATCTCTCTTCATTAGTTGTAATTCGCAATTACAATTAATGCGCCTGCTGTACTTTCGCCACGCCCCCGTGCTCACTGGACACGGCCCCGTGGTGGGCAATAGAAGCTTCTACAGGTTTGTCTTTTCTGCTGCTTCTTGGGCACGGCCCCGTGCTGGCTGAGCACAGGGCGTGTTCAGGCTTCTGTTTTCTCTTCTTTGCTTGGGAAGATGCCGTTGAGGGTTCGGGCAGTCTACTTTTATTCCTTTTCTTGTATTTGTGTTAGAATTGGCTGTCTTTTTGCTTCTTTTGTGACTTTGAGCTCATTTTATCCTGAAAATACAAAAGGAAGACAAAAACACTCTTTTTCCAACATTAGTACTTAAAAAGGGTTAGTTTTATGCCTTATTTGATGTAATTTATATGTTGCATTTTACACACATCAAATACCCCCACACTTGAACTTTTGCTTGTCCTCAAGCAAAACTCTTTAAATGTGGCTTACACTCCCAAATGGAATAGGTAGAAGAGAAGGTTTTTGGCTTGTCATAGAGTGTCGGGAATCCAAGATCTTTTTGGGTTTTATTTTTTATTTATTTACAATCCTATTCGTTATGATTTATTTAGAACGTTTCATAAGATAAATTACTTATTTGGGCATAACATGCCTTTTTAAAATTTTATTTATATACAAGTTCACATACCTCACGGGAGAAATCACTCAACACTCGGCCGAAGGTGTATTTTTTTAGTGAATCACTCGAGACCGGCATGGAGCTTACGCCTTCCATAGGCTTGCCAAGCAATCAATCCTCCTCCTTTTTAACTTTATACCTTTGTAAATATCAAGAGGACTTTTTGGGTGAAGGGTTAGGCTTGGGCTAAAGGTGGGTGGTTGGGTTAGTGGTTAGTAAAAGGGCGAAAAGCGTAAAAAGCGTCGGTTTTCGTAACACAATTTTTAGTGACTTTTTATTTTGAAGTATTTCTCCAAACAAGCTTTTGTTTGTATAGCTTTGTTTGTTTTTAACTTCATCATCATATAAATTTTTTTTAGTCGCATAAAAGAACGAGCTTGCGAAAAACCGAGCTTGTTACTAAAATAAGGGGTGAAAAATAAAAAAAGGGTTTTTTTTTTTTTTTTTGGTGGGTAAAAAGGGTTTAGGGTAAAGAAACGAAAGGTTTAGGCTCAAAGGGGTTAACTAGGGGGAATTTGGGTAGGTGGTAAAAAAATGAAAAATAATGGTGTAGAAAGAAAAATGGTTAGTCCTAATGCCTCCATCATTTACTTACTTGGGTTTAAGTTGGTAAGGACCGGGAATGAATCGTCGTGGCAAGTTCTAGAGTTGTAAGAACCAAGCGGCTATTCACACAAGAAACGAAAAATGAGCATTTAGTCTAAAGATGTAAATTTGTATGCTCAATAAAGGCTCAAAACTCACTTTTGTGGGAATGGGTTTTTAATGTGATCAAGTATATATAATCAAATTTTAACTAGACTTGTTATGCCGTTTCATAATTTTCTTATGTTGGTTCTTGTTATCACGACGCTATCGGTTGAAAATTTTATAAAAATATAACTTTATTAATCTTGTGATTCCCAACTTAAACTTTAGACAAGTAAGAAAAAATGAAAAAATTTTTTGAAAAAATTTGGGGTGTTTAGCGGTTCTAATAGAGTTTTGTGTAAGGCTTGTTGTTAGAATTGCAAAATTTCAAAGTGTTAGCTTCCCCCCCCCCCCCACACTTAAATTACACATTGTCCTCAATGTGTCCCAAAATAAATTTTTAGGTTGATTGGATGTGTAATGTGGTGTTAAAAAGCAAAGACTTATGTTACTGGCAGTCTGGACACGGCCCCGTGTTCGCTGGACACGACCCCGTGGTGAACTGCCAGTATTGAAAACTTACAGAAGGTGAACACGGGGGCGTGTTGGTTAGACACGGCCCCGTGTCTGGCAAATAATTGCAGGTCAGTAGCCAAACAGCAGGTCTGGGAGATGAACACGGGGGCGTGTCGGCTGGACACGTCCCCGTGTGGACAGTCTGTGAGCCTGAAAAAACAGGTTTTGTCTCCCGGTTTCTCCATTTTGGGCCTGTAAGCGCTAAGGTTTAGCACTCTAACCCTTGCATTGTACCTGTTTCATCACTCAATACCACACTAAGCAATCATAAAACATCCTACATTACCACAGTTAATTGTCCCCAAGCATAAAGTAGAAAAATAAAACGGAAATAAAAAGTAGTTCAGGAAAGTAAATTGTTCAACAAGTGGCACGCAGGCCATAAATTGTTCGATAGAAAAGGGTGCTTAAACCTGTGGGCTCACCACCAACCCGCTCCTTGTTCCTTCAAGCCTCCTACTCCATGTCTTCATCGCTATCCTTACCTCCACCCCCATGCCCCGCCATATACTCCCGGATGCTACCGATATCATCTTGTATATCGTTGATGTTGCGCTCAATAGCTCCGACCCGGTGGTATGTGTTGTTGGTGAGATTGTAGGTGTTCCTGGTACACATGAGGTTTTCCTGCAAAAGATCATGTAAACTTTGAAAGTTAGGAAAACTGCCTCCTTGTGAGGAGGATTGACCCGGATCGCCATGGGGTTGGTACTGGTAGTGGGGAGGTGGTGCGTGAAGAACTAGGGCCTCCTGTGGGTTCCATGCATAACCTTGCGTTCTTTGGAAGCTCACCGTCCCGTCTTCCGCCTCATAAAGCAAGTTCATGGCTCGGCAAATGTGGTAGTCAACTCGTCCCGACCACGGACTTCTTTCAAAGGACCTTGGAATGTTCGTGAAGTGCTTGAAAAGACGGTACACCCATCCCCCAAAGAAGATAGGTGTTGGAGCTCGAGCAAGGTGATTGAGATGCATGTTTCGCAACAGGAGATATGGAACATCGAGAGGCTTCCGGTTGTGGATACAGTGAAGGACAACCAAATCTTTTAACCCCACAACGCCACTACTGTCGTGACGCTGGTTCAGCGAGTAGGTGAGGAGCCTGTGAATGTAGCGGTATAGCGGGTCCCTCAGTTTGGTACTCTTAGTGCTGCTAGGGTTGTAGATTCCTTCACCTATTTGAGCCCATGCGGCTTATCGTTCGGTCTCGTCCAAGTCTCGTAATCCCCCAGTGTTTTCCTCATTTCCCGATTCTTCTTCACCGTATAGTCCTATTATAGATCCAAACTGTGCCATGGAGATTGAGTACTGTGTTCCGCCACACCGAAATGCGACCCCTTCATTGTCAAACGGGTCAACCCTCGACTTGAAAGTGAAAGTACTGTAAAACTCCATTGTGCATTGAGGCACCGACCGAAGTCGAGTGTTCAATGCAACTGCTAGTGGCCCTGTCACGATGTTGTTGAATCGGTCTAGTTGGTTCACCATGGTTAGCAAGTCCGTACATGCTCGCCTAGGGTACTCCTCGGGTCTTGTTTGGAGTATCTCATATCGTGCCCTAGCATCGAGTTCGCTTGCGTTGAACCTTGTTAACTTTGACATCTGAAAGAATACACCAAAAGTTAGTACGAAACAAAGAAATTTTAAAAGAAACTGCAAACAGTGGGCTGGACACGGCCCCGTGTTCAGTGGGCACGGCCCCGTGTCCAGGCGTCTGTAACCCAAAAACTTCATTTTTCGTCCCGGTTCCGAAAACCTAAAAATTTTTAGCCCAATAGTTGCGTTTTCCCCCGAAAATGAAACCCTAAGTGTCGTTTTTCCCAAAACAAACCGTTTACCCTTCCAATTTCGTCTTTTTCGGTTCAAAAACAAGGGTTTGGGGTTTTAGTAGGAAATCGAACGAATCTATCAACAATACATGTTTATTTACTTTCTACTACACTAATCTAAACTACTACTAACAGATTGCATCAAAAATTTGAAGTTCGATCCGGATGAACACGAAGAACCCTAGATTTTTCCCCAAATTTTTGATGTTTTAACTACATGCAAGTAACTAATCTAACTACTAAAGATGATAGAATCATACCTTGATGTTGTTAAACGTGGTAGTGACGTCGGAAATCTGCGGAAAATCGCCTGGAACCAGAGCGTTTTTCGGCAAAACGGGGCGTGTGGAATGAGGTAACTGTTGTGAAAAGAGGGTTTTATCCCGACAGTCGCCTCGACACGGCCCCGTGTCCAGCGGACACGGCCTCGTGCCGAGCAAAGTTTTTAAATTTTTTTTTTTTTGCAAATGGTTAGAAGACTTACCGGTTGTTTTTGACGTACACTTGCCTGTTCGTAACATGTCAGGTATACCGTTTGAAGCGAGATCTCCTCTTCCTCATCCTCAATGGATCCTCGGTAGAGTTTTAGCCGTTGGCCATTGACTTTAAATGGTATCCCATTTCGAGTTTTAACTTCTACTGCACCGTGAGGAAAAACATGGGTGACGGAAAAAGGCCCTGACCACCTAGATTTTAGTTTACCAGGAAATAATCGAAGTCGTGAATTAAACAATAGAACTTGATCTCCTACCCGAAATTCATTAGTCTTAATATATTTATCATGTAAATTCTTCATTCTTTCCTTATAAATTTCGGAGTTAGAATATGCATAATTCCTTAGTTCGTCTAATTCATTCATTTGACAAAATCGATTTTTACCGGCAGTTTCTAAGTCTAAGTTTACATTTTTTTATTGCCCAGTAGGCTCTGTGAGCTATTTCTACTGGCAAGTGACAACTCTTTCCATAGACGAGCTTATATGGGGTCGTGCCTATAGTGGTTTTATAAGCAGTTCGAAAGGCCCATAAAGCATCATCTAATTTGTCGGCCCATTCCTTTTTATTTAGTCCTACGGTTTTTTCAAGTATTCGTTTTAAACCTCGATTAGTCACTTCGGCTTGCCCATTTGTTTGAGGGTGATATGCTGTTGAGACCCGGTGATAGACCCCATACCTTGTTAATATTTTTTCGAGTTGATGATTGCAAAAATAGGTGCCCCTATTACTTATCAAAGCTTTTGGTGTTCCGAAACGAGAAAATAATTTTTTCAGAAATTTTACCACTACTCTTCCATCATTTGTTGGAAGAGCTTCGGCGTCCGCCCATTTAGACAAATAATCGACTGCCACAAGTATATATTTGTTTCCTTTTGACGGTGGGAAAGGTCCCATGAAATCGAGTCCCCACATATCAAAGATTTCACAAACGAGAATGCCATTTTGGGGCATTTCGTTTTTGGAAGAAATATTACCTGATCTTTGGCAAGCATCACATGTCTTTACAAGGTTTTGTGCATCCTTGTAAATGGTTGGCCAATAAAACCCTGAATCAAATACCTTTCGTGCGGTACTCGCGGCACCATGATGTCCTCCGTATGGACCTTCATGACAGTGACGGAGAATTCTTCGTGCTTCATTACCATGGACACACCTTCGGATGAGCTGGTCGGCACACAATTTAAAAGATAAGGATCTTCCCATAAGTAATGCTTTACATCAGCAAAGAATTTCTTTCTTTGATGATGCGGCCATCCTTTTGTGACTATACCGCTAGCTAGATAATTAGCATAGTCGGCATACCATGGCTCTTGTCTACTCTCCATCATCTCCAAGGACTCGGTGGGAAATTTTTCGTTGATTTGTTCGTCCCTGGTCGCTTCCAAAGCTGGGTCTTCTAGACGCGAGAGATGATCTGCAGCAGTGTTTTCTGCTCCTCTTTTGTCCTTGATTTCGATGTCGAATTCTTGGAGGAGTAGAATCCATCTGATCAAACGGGGTTTTGCATCTTGTTTCTTGTTTCTTGAAGAGGTACCTGATGGCTACATGGTCTGTATAGACTACAGTTTTAGAAAGAACAAGGTAAGAACGGAATTTATCAAAAGCAAACACCACTGCTAGTAATTCTTTTTCTGTAGTTGTATAATTTTCTTTTGCATCATTAAGCGTTTTACTAGCATAATAGATTGGGTGGAAATGCTTTTCTTTTCTTTGTCCCAAGACTGCTCCAACGGCAAAGTCACTTGCATCACACATGATTTCGAAAGGGAATTTCCAATCGGGCGCTATCATGATAGGTGCATTGACTAGCATTTCTTTGAGGGTTAGAAATGCTTGATTGCATTCCTTGTCAAAGATGAAAGGCGCATCTTTTTCAAGTAATTTTGTTAGAGGCCTTGAAATTTTTGAAAAGTCCTTGATAAACCTTCTATAAAATCCGGCATGCCCTAAGAAACTTCTGATTGCTCTTACGGAGGATGGTGGAGGTAATCGAGAAATAGTTTCTATTTTTGCTCGATCAACTTCCATTCCTTCGCTTGAGATTTTGTGACCGAGTACTATTCCCTCTGTTACCATGAAATGGCATTTTTCCCAGTTAAGGGCGAGGTTAGTTTCCTCACATCGGGATAGCATTCGTTCAAGATTATCGAGGCATTGGTCATATGAGTATCCAAAGATGGAAAAGTCGTCCATGAAGACTTCCATTGTCTTTTCTATCATATCATGGAAAATGGCTACCATACAACGTTGGAATGTTGCAGGTGCATTACATAGACCGAATGGCATGCGTCGATATGCGAAAGTTCCGTAGGGGCATGTGAAAGTTATTTTCTCTTGGTCTTCTGGTGCTATCGGTATTTGAAAGTAACCTGAAAAACCATCTAAGAAACAATAAAATTTATGACCGGATAGTCGTTCTAACATTTGATCAATGAAAGGCAAAGGAAAGTGGTCTTTCCTTGTCGCTTCATTTAATCGCCTATAATCTATACAAACACTCCATCCTGTGACGGTTCTTGTTGGTATTAATTCATTTTTCTCATTAGTTATTACCGTCATACCTCCTTTCTTTGGGACTACTTGGACGGGACTTACCCACGGACTATCGGAGATAGGGTAGATTAGTCCGGCGTCAAGTAGCTTGATGACTTCATTTTTAGCCACTTCTTGAACATTAGGATTCACTCTTCGTTGTGGTTGAATCACTGTTTTGTAGTCATCATTCATTAAAATTTTGTGCGTGCACATGGAAGGACTTATTCCTTTAATATCTACAAGCTTCCAAGCGATCGCGTTCTTGTGTTTTTTAAGTAGATTAACTAATTTCTCTTTTTCTATGTTACTTAATTTAGAAGAAATAATTACAGGTAAACTACCATCTTTGTCTAGAAAAGCATATTCCAAACCTTTAGGAAGTTCTTTGAGCTCAATGGGTGGGTCTTTAGAAGACACCTTATTTTGTGGCTCATCTAGATCAAGAACCTTAAAGGTTTGTTCTACGGCGATCTCTTCTTCGACAAAGTGGTCATCTTCTTGAGTTGTATCGGGTGGTTCTGCTTCATCTTCAATTAGGGGGTCATTATTGCCAAAAGGATATTTCATTGAACGCTCAAGGTCTATGCTCCTTTTGAATGCCCCTAACTGAAGAGGTAGATTGTTGAATTTCCGGTTTTTCAAAGCCTTATGAGTTTGGACAAAAGGTTTTCCAAGACTAGAGGGGCGTCATCAAGGATGACAAAGTCGGTTGGGATTACCATTTGATTTGTTTGAACCAAAACATCTTCAACTACACCGATTGATCTTACCACTTTTCGATCAGATAGAAAAATGGGTATTCGAAGTGGAGTAAAATTACTAATACTTAATTTTTCAAAAATGTAGTTATGCATTATGTTAACACAAAGATCTTTGTCAATGGTGATATTACTAATAAATGAATTTTGAAAGAAACATGGAACCGGTGTAATGTTAATTTCAAAAGGATCTTCTTTTATTAGTGAGGTTTGATCATTAGTTAACTTAACACTTACTATTTCTTTGATTTTAGCACTAGTGTTTAACTCTTTTAAAAACTTGGCATGAGGGGTTACTAAACAATGATTTTCGAAAGTAGGTGACAAGAGATTAATTTCTTCAAAATTAGACTCTTCTTGTAATTTAACGTTATCGGACTCACCTTTTTCGTTGTTTAACTCATGTGTCGGTTTTTCACTTTCTTGTTCTTCCATTTTTACATTTTTAACTATCTCTACGTTATTATTACAATTTAATTCTTCTCTTGCGCGGGACTCCTCTTCCCTTGCGCGAGATTCTTTCATGTAACGTTCGATAGTTTTAATGTGTTCTAATATCCTATTGGTCACTTCGGTGAGAGAAAAAGAATTTGGATCCTCAAAGCTTGAATCCGGTTGTTCGATCCTTGGCTCCTCATAGTACTCATATGAAGTAGATGGTTCACACCATTGTTCTTCATTGTAAGTATATGGTGGATAAGGGTCGAAATTTTGTTCTTCATAGTACTCATATGAGGTGGGTTGTTCACGCCATGGTTCCTCATAATAAGAGTATGAAGGTGGTGGTTCATATCTTGAATCTTCAAAGTATGAGTATGAGGGCTCATACCTTGGTTCATCAAAATATGAGTATGAGGGAGGAGGTTCATACCTTTGGTCTTCATAGGATGTGTATGAAGTTGATGGCTCGTACCTGGGCTCCTCATAGTGGTTGTATGAATTGGATGGTTGATATGAGTTATTATATTGAACCGAGCGTGCGTTACGACAATTAGTGCAATAATTACCCCTATAATCATCCTCATCATAGGTGTAGTTGTAACCTTCTGAGTATTGATCCATAAGAATCACTCAACAGACCACAACTGAGTCTCGGGACCAGAAAACAAAAATAAAGACGGAAACAGAAGCTGGACACGGCCCCGTGTTGGGTGAACACGGCCCCGTGTTCAGGGTCTGTATCTGGGCGTTTTAATTAAAGTTACTGGTCATGTTGGACACGGGGGCGTGTTCAGCGAGCACGGCCCCGTGTTCAGACTCTGTATCTGGGTATCTAACTAAAAATGTGCAGCACGGGGGCGTGTTCAGTGAGCACGGCCCCGTGTTCAGGCTACTGTAAATGCAAACTAAACTAAAATGCAGAAAAATGTGCGCGCGTTTTGAAAAGGTTTTGAAAAACTGATTAGGCCGTCGATTTTAAGCTTTCTTAAAATCCTTGTGTCCCCGGCAGCGGCGCCAAAAACTTGATGCGTGTGTAGTGTAATATAATTTAGATATATAATTAAGCCCTTTTTTTACACCTTTAGCCAAGTTTTAAATTTATAAAACACGATATTCACTAACACTAAACACACATATGGGCAAGTGCACCCATCGTGGGCGTAGTATAGTGTTGGTAAGATACCGAGGTCGTCTAAGGACACAAGAGCTTTTAATACTGGTTTATCCTCAACGTCTAATCAAATCAAAAAGTTAGAAAAATGATTTTAAACTAAGAAAATAAAAACTAACTAAATGCTGAAAAATAAAAATAAAATAAAAACAGATAGACAAGATGAATCACTTGGATCCGACTCGTGTATTAGTATAACCTTTGATTATTTTCGCACTTTTGCACTTGTTTAAGAGATTATCTTAGTTATTGTAGTAGGCCCCTCATTTGAAGGCGACGTTACCCTCAACCCAGTAGTTTGAGTCAGCAAGGATACAATCCTAAAAGGTTGGATTATTGGAAGATAATGAATTAAGTTATTAATGCAAATTATGGTAGGCCCCGCTTTTGACGGTGACGTTACCCTCGACTAAGTAGTCTGAGTCAGCAGGGATACAGTCCTAAATAGCCGGGTTATAGTATTAATAGTAGTTAACTTATGAGGGGGTCAAAGAGTTTGGATCCCCGCCATCCAATACCTATGGGCATTGAAGGAGATCCTACTAAATTTGACCCAGGTCCCTTGCAGGACCTCTAAACGTTGAACAAGGGCAAGACCCTTACCAAACCGTTCCCTTAACCCCCGACCAGGTAGCCAACATACCTCCATATAGACCGTGGAGATATGAATGGTGAAAATCTTTTATTTTATATAGACAGTAAAATAATGCCAAGACACCACGGACAAACGATAAGGAAAGATCACCTTCAACATAAGTAACTAGTTATTAAAGTCATTAATACAAAACCAAATAAAAAGTGCAAAAGATTAAAAATAAAAAGTATTATACTAAACACTTGTCTTCACCAAGTGATGTAAGAGACTTAGGCAAACATGGCCTTGATTGTCAAGAACTCGTACTATCAATCTTGGATCCCGAGACGACTCACACACTCTACGATGGACAATGGATGATGGTGGTGGATGATGGTGTCATGGTGGTGGTGGGTGGTGGATGAAGTGTGAGAGAGGTGGTGTGCCAAGGGATGGATTGGAATGAAACCAAGCACTCCTATTTATAGGCTGAACAGAAGGATGGGCACGGCCCCGTGTCCGCTGGACACACCCCCGTGCCCGTCTGACACTATCTCTCTTCATTAATTGTAATTCGCAATTACAATTAATGCGCCTGTTGTACTTTCGCCACGCCCCCGTGCTCACTGGACACGGCCCCGTGGTGGGCAATAGAAGCTTCTACAGGTTTGTCTTTTCTGCTGCTTCTTGGGCACGGCCCCGTGCTGGCTGAGCACGGGGCGTGTTCAGGCTTCTGTTTTCTCTTCTTTGCTTGGGAAGATGCCGTTGAGGGTTCAGGCAGTCTACTTTTATTCCTTTTCTTGTATTTGTGTTAGAATTGGCTGTCTTTTTGCTTCTTTTGTGACTTTGAGCTCATTTCATCCTGAAAATACAAAAGGAAGACAAAAACACTCTTTTTCCAACATTAGTACTTAAAAAGGGTTAGTTTTATCCCTTATTTGATGTATTTTATATGTTGCATTTTACACACATCAGGGCATACATAGTATGAAATGTATTGTAAAGCAATGTACTAAGTACGCACACGATGGGCATACATAGCATGAAATGAAATGTAAAGCAATGTACTAAGTACGCACACAATGGACATAAATAGCATGAAATGAAATGAAATCATGTACTATAATGTACTAACGAACATAGCATGTATATGATGTGAAAACATGGAAAAGCATGAAAGTAACAAGTAGGCACATATGTTTCACCCCAAAAGAGTTTGGAAAACAGTAAAAGATGGGGTTCTATGTACTCACCTGAGATTGCTTTGAATTCCTTGTGTAATAATCACACAATGCTAGAGATCACGGGATATCAAACGGCACCTAATAGGTAGCTATATTAATATACCGGACCAAAATCAGAAGGATCGGATAGTATGCGGGTTCGTAAACCAAACGAGTATGGAGGCTCGTGTAATATGGTTTATCAAAGCCTACATACTAAAATGAAACCTAACCTAAGTTGTGACAACCCGAATTTCTGACTTTCACTTTCACACTTATTGCACGCTGAATTTGACCGCTTAAATTGGTTGACTTGTAACTGTATATGTTATATGATAATGAAACGCGTTGTAGTTATTGCTTGTATGTGATTATGTATTAAAATGAGACTTAGTAGAAAACCATTAACGGTTTACACATGAATAGGCCCGACGAAACACAAAAGTGTTTCGCCAATAATACGACCCGTCAATTTGTTGAGGCCCAGTTACGGCCCAAATTAGTGTGCGTAAAAATATATATATACATGATTAGGGGGATCAGTTATCAAATACAAAAAAACCCTAGAGCCCTTCCCTAGTGACGGCAGCCTTCGTGAACCCCAAAGAATCGATCAAGACATTCTTTGATTCATCGTGGTTAGTGCAAGTCTCCTTTGTCGATTTTGTGTTTTGTCGATTCTGTGTTTACTATGATTATTTGAATAATATGCTCCCACGTATTCTGTTATGATAATTCTTGAATATTATGGTCGGTCCTATAGTATTAGATCTAGAAGGATGCTTGTCGGCCAATACATGAATATTATGCTTGTATATGTGATGCTTCGGTCCAATAGTAATAGATCTATATGAATATTATACACATGTGCCGCCATTTTCACTATGATGATAACCGAAATTTGTTTTAAATATTATATGACCATAGGATGGTCCAATGAAATTTTGAGGTGAGTTGCATATGGCATATGTTAATTGTCAAAGTTAATGATTGTTTGAATATGTGCATGAATGTCGGCTAGTGTGTATTTTGGTCCAATCATCAAAATAGTGGCTAGTATATTAATTGTCATGAATGTGCATGAATGTTAATTGTCAAAGTCAATTTTGCAGTGCATGTTTTACTGAAAGTGTGTCAGCCGATATACTTATATTACATGTGGGTGTCGTCTAGTATATTAGGATTGTTAAGAAGTAATGATTAAAAATTAAGGTTCCATGTCAGATATATGTGCCGTGATGCTGCCATTATGTTGTTAGGATGTGATAATGTGATTGGAGGGATGGGGTAGCTGACCGAATCCAATTGGTTGAGGGGTTCGGCCCACTAATATTAAAGAATCGAAATAATGGTGGTTGTTATCATTAATCCTAGGTAAACTACAAAATAAATGATCAAGTCAGTAACTGCAATTCCTAGGAATATATGTGGCGTACAAGAGTCAACTTTGTCAAAGGAATTGTCAATTCCTTGATTGGTTGGGTTGGGCGGCCAACCAAAGGCCATTGGTTGAGGGCTTTGGCCCAATAGTGGTAAAGAACCCAACATGGGGGTGGCGGCATTTTTGTAGATCATCCCATTTTAATTCACTAAATATTAATGATTGAAGTTTGGGGCGGCCACTTATTTTAACTGGTCGTAGTGGGCGGCCCCAATGGATGATTAGGAAATTTATTTTTGTTACTAATATGAATCGACGAAACAAAGATTTATACCAACGAATCACCGGTTGGCGAAACTGGACTTTGTTTCGCCAAGGGTGGTTGACGAAAAAGAATGTGTTTCGCCAAATGTATAACCTGCCCAGTAACTCAGTCTAATCCTGTTAAATATTAACTGAGACATATAACTGCTGTGTGATGTGCATGATTTTTATGATAGTGAATACATGCTAGTACTTCTGTGATTATACCTATACGTGAACAATTTGGATATAAACTGATTGTGCATACATGCGTATTTAGGACGTGATTGATTAACTGTGAGCACTTACTTAGCATACCGAGCAAATCAAGGTGAGTTCGCACAGCCAAGGCATGGGATTCCCGGGTTGGGAATTGGGTTGGATATGTTGAATATGGAATGATTACTCGTACTTACGCATATACCAGACTATAGACCATCATCCTCAGGTTAGTCAGGACACGTTACGTAAAGCCTACGTAACCCAGTATATTTGCCATATGTCTCCCGGGTCGGGAGGACACGTTACGTAAAGCCTACGTAACCCAATACCATCTACTGGCTTCCGGGTCGGAAGGACACGCTGCGTAAAGCCTACGTAGCCCCCACGCGTACCACTGTCCTCGGGGAAGGGCACGTCACGTAAAGCCTACGTGACCCAGTACGTATTCCTGTTCTCGGTAAAGAAGAACACATGGTCGGGAGTTAGTCTAGTAAGTACCGTTAATGAGAAGCCCTCATTAGCCAGGATAAACATGGGAAGCCCCCACCTTTAGTACACACACTAGTATGGGAAGCCCCCACTAGTTATACTTATGCACTATGTTATGAACTTACTTCCTGTGAACTCGCTCAACCAGTTTGTTGATTATTTGCTGCATGCCTTGCAGGGCCTTAGGTATACTTGGAGCTTGCACCAGAGGAGAGGCGGGTCGTTGTGGACAAGAACTCGTGAATGCTTATTAAACACTTTTACATTCACACATTGATACTTATGTTTTTTTTTGGGTTTTACATTTAATGCTTCCGCTACATATACAACGTTTGGTTTTGGAACATCAATCGTATCTTTGATTATTATTAAATGCTATGTTTGATATGATTGGTGGCTTGATCCTGGTCAGTCACGCCTCCAAGCGGTGGTACTCCGCGTGTGGGATTTTGGGGGTGTGACAGATTGGTATCAGAGCCATTGGTTATAGAGAACTTGGTTTTAATATGGGAAAATGTTTTTATTAAAACCGGACTATAACCAGAACAGTGCTCTCAACGATCCACAACGACGCTACGCTCCACGTGCAAGACTCGACATACTAGGTAATAAGGTTTATGTTTATTGCCTACATGCTAGAATTGCATAGAACTTTGCTCGTAGTATGCTTACATTACTCTGCTCACAACTTGTTATTGCTTGAGAACACATACGTGCTTACACTCTTCTGTCATCGCACTATTCGCGAACTTTTCTCACTTATGTTGCCTTTGATGTGAAGATCAATGGCCGGACGAATCAACATGACTCAAGCCCAGCTGGAGGCTCTTGTTCAGGCTCAAGTTGATGCGGCACTTGCAGCTGCTCAAGCAGGTAGTATATCCTGCAGTATAGACACACACTAGGATCTTTAGATCCTACATAAATTCTCGTATTTAACTTTGTCCTATTCGCACCCAATAGGTCAACACGCGCAGCAGCCTGTCTGCACTTTCAAGAATTTCATGGATTGTCGCCCTAGCACGTTCAGTGGCACTGAAGGAGCGGTTGGACTCCTCCACTGGTTTGAAAAGCTAGAATCAGTATTCGAAATGTGCGAGTGCCCTGAGGCTCGCAAGGTCAAGTTTGCCACCGGCACTTTGGAAGGAATAGCACTGACTTGGTGGAACGCCCAAGTCCAGATCTTAGGGTTGGCAGCTGCTAACGCCACCCCATGGAACGATTTTAAGGAACTCATCAAGCGTGAGTATTGCACGCGTGAAGATATTCATAAGCTGGAAGACGAACTGTACAATCTGAAGATGGTTGGGTCAGAGATCGAAGCGTATACTAAACGGTCGAATGAGCTGGCCGTTCTGTGTCCAACTATGGTGGACCCTCCATACAAGCGCATTGAGTTGTATCTCAAGGGATTGGCGCCAGAAATTCAGAGCCACGTAACGTCGGCTAACCTCGAAAACATTCAGGAAATCCAGCGTCTCGCTCACCGTATCACCGATCAGGCAGTGGATCAGAATAAACTGCCCAAGCGTATTAATGCTACTGCTAACGTCACCACCTCAGTTACTCCTGCTACATCTGGTGACAGTAAAAGGAAATGGGATGGAGATTCCAGTAAAGGTTCAGCATCCGTTCAGTCTCAAGCTCAGCAACAGAAGACTGACCATTACCAGAGCCCTAGTCAGCAATCCTCTGGTAGTCACAGACAGAGGAGATATCAGGGTAGTCAACCTAGGTGCCACAACTGCAACAGGCATCACCACGGCCCATGTAACAAGGGTCGTTGTCAAAGGTGTCTCAAGATGGGTCACGAGGCCAAAGACTGTAGGAGTCCACGACCTGCGAATCAGAATCAGCAGCCTCAGCAACCAGCTCCACAGAACCAGCAACAACAACAGCAGCCACAGCGTGGAAACCGGGGATGTTTTCAGTGTGGGGCTGAAGGTCACTTCAAACGCGATTGCCCTCAGCTGAACCAGAATCGCAACAACAACAACCAGGGCAACGGGAATAACAACAATGGGGGAAACAACAACAACGGCAATGAAGCTCGTGGTCGTGCATTCGTACTAGGTCGAGGCGACGCAGTGAACGATCCCAACGTTGTTATGGGTAAGTTTCTCCTCGACAATATTTACGTTACTGTTTTGTTTGATTCGGGTGCGGATACAAGCTATATGTCTGTGAAAATGTGTCAACTGCTAAAACGTGCACCAACACTTTTACCCACCAAACATGTAGTAGAGTTAGCTAACGGTAAAAGTCTAGAAGCCACGCACGTAGTTCAGGGTTGTAATCTTATCCTAGCTGGTCAAGCTTTCACTATCGACCTCATTCCCATAGTTTTGGGTAGCTTCGACGTCGTGATTGGGATGGATTGGTTATCCCAACACCAGGCAGAAATCTTATGCAGCGAGAAGATAATTCGTATTCCTCGTTCGGGTCAAGAACCTCTTGAAGTTCAAGGCGACAAGAGTGGTGCTGTGGTTGGTATCATCTCTTTCTTGAAGGCTCAGAAATGCTTACGTAAGGGTCACACTGCCATTCTGGCACTAGTTTCAGATGCATCAGCAAAGGAAAAGAAATTGGAGGATATTCCAATTGTACGTGATTACCCTCAGGTGTTTCCTGAAGACTTACCTGGCTTACCGCCTCATCGTCAGGTCGAATTTCAGATCGAGCTCGCTCCAGGAGCAGCACCCATAGCTCGCGCACCGTATCGTTTAGCTCCAACCGAACTAGAAGAACTGTCAAAGCAACTACAAGAGCTCTTGGATAAAGGCTTCATTCGTCCAAGCTCTTCGCCTTGGGGAGCTCCAGTACTTTTCGTGAAAAAGAAGGACGGTACGTTCAGGATGTGCATCAACTACCGTGAACTCAACAAGGTGACGGTGAAGAACCGTTATCCTCTTCCACGCATTGACGACTTATTCGACCAGTTGCAAGGGTCGTGCTACTATTCGAAGATAGATTTGAGGTCGGGGTACCATCAGCTGAGAGTCCGGGATGAGGACGTCTCCAAGACAGCCTTCAGAACTCGTTACGGTCACTACGAGTTTCTTGTCATGCCGTTCGGGTTAACGAACGCGCCTGCCGTATTTATGGATCTGATGAACAGGGTGTGCAAACCCTATCTTGACAAGTTCGTCATAGTATTCATCGACGACATTCTGATTTACTCCAAGAGTCAGGAGGAACACGAGCAGCATCTTCGCCTTATTTTGGAACTCCTTCGAAAGGAACAGTTGTACGCCAAGCTTTCAAAATGCGACTTCTGGCTTCGTGAAGTCCACTTCTTAGGCCACGTGGTAAACAAGGATGGGATTCATGTCGATCCATCCAAGGTAGACTCGATCAGAAACTGGCCTGCACCGCGGACACCGATAGAAATACGCCAATTCTTGGGTCTGGCAGGTTACTACAGACGGTTTATTAGAGACTTTTCGAAGATTGCTCAGCCGCTTACGTTACTGACACAGAAGGGTGTTACCTATCGCTGGGGAGAGCCCCAGGAGACTGCTTTTCAGCACCTAAAGGATAGACTTTGCAGCGCACCTATCCTCTCATTGCCAGAGGGCACGGATGACTTCGTGGTTTATTGTGACGCATCGATACAGGGGCTTGGTTGTGTATTGATGCAGCGGGATAAAGTTATTGCCTATGCCTCTCGTCAACTCAAGGTTCATGAACGGAATTACACGACACACGATTTAGAGCTGGGAGCTGTCGTTTTTGCGCTTAAGATATGGCGACACTACCTGTACGGTACCAAGTGCACAATTTACACCGATCACAGGAGTCTCGAGCATATCTTCAAGCAGAAGGAATTGAATATGCGTCAACGACGATGGGTCGAGTTGCTCAACGATTACGAATGCGCTATCAAGTATCATCCAGGCAAAGCCAATGTTGTGGCTGACGCCCTCAGTCGGAAAGACACTCTACCACGGCGTGTGCGAGCGCTACAGCTTACGATTCAGTCTAGCCTTCCAGCACAGATACGAAATGCTCAGGTAGAAGCATTGAAGCCCGAAAATGTCAAGGCTGAAGCCTTACGCGGCTCACGACAGCAAATGGAACAGAAGGCAGACGGCGCCTACTATGTAACGGGGCGTATTTGGGTCCCACTTTATGGCGGTCTACGCGAACTTGTGATGGACGAAGCACACAAGTCTCGCTATTCGGTACATCCAGGATCGGATAAAATGTACCACGACATCAGCACTACTTATTGGTGGCCTAGCATGAAGGCCCACATCGCTACATACGTTGGAAAATGCTTGACCTGTGCGAGAGTCAAGGTCGAATATCAGAAACCAGCTGGCCTACTTCAGCAGCCTAAGATACCTCAATGGAAATGGGAAGAAATTTCCATGGATTTTGTTACAGGCCTACCTAGATCCCAGCGGGGGAATGATACCATATGGGTGATCGTGGATCGACTCACCAAGTCTGCACACTTCCTACCTATAAAGGAAACGGATAAGTTTTCCACTCTCGCAGACGTCTATCTTAAAGAAGTTGTTTCGAGGCATGGAGTGCCCACATCCATCATTTCGGATCGCGACGCACGATTCACGTCAGAGCTATGGCAAGCGATGCATAAATCTTTCGGCTCACGGTTAGACATGAGCACAGCTTATCACCCTCAGACGGATGGGCAGTCTGAGCGAACGATCCAAACGCTAGAAGACATGCTTCGAGCATGCGTCATCGATTTCGGCAACGGCTGGGAAAAGCACCTCCCTTTGGTGGAGTTTTCTTACAATAACAGTTATCACACCAGCATTCAAGCCGCTCCATTCGAGGCATTGTACGGGCGTAAATGCCGGTCACCTCTCTGTTGGGCAGAGGTGGGGGATAGTCAAATCACGGGTCCAGAGACCGTAGTGGACGCCACAGAAAAGATTGCACAAATAAGACAACGCATGGCGGCAGCACGCGACCGTCAGAAAGCCTACGCGGACAAGCGTAGAAAGCCTTTGGAATTTGAGGTCGGGGACCGGGTTTTATTGAAAGTCTCACCCTGGAAGGGTGTGGTACGTTTTGGCAAACGGGGCAAACTGAGTCCGCGATACGTCGGACCCTTCGAAATCATAGAAAAGGTTGGCAAAGTTGCATACAAGTTGAACCTACCAGCTGAACTCGGGGCAGTTCACAATGTCTTTCACGTATCGAACCTAAAGAAGTGCCTATCAGATGAAAACCTCATCATTCCTTTCAAAGAACTCACTATCGACGAGCGGTTGCAGTTCGTCGAGGAACCAGTTGAAATCACGGACCGGGATGTGAAGGTCCTCAAACACAAGAGAATTCCTCTTGTTCGAGTTCGTTGGAACTCCCGACGTGGTCCAGAGTACACCTGGGAACGCGAAGACCAAATGAAAGAAAAGTATCCCCAGTTATTCGAAACCAATACAACCACTGCTGAGGCTGAAGCTACTACCACGGAATTTCGGGACGAAATTCCAGATCAACGGGGGGAGGATGTGACACCCCAGGAAAACCAGTGATCGATGCAACCTATCTAGCTTCCTCAGTAGGTACGTACCAAATTTCGGGACGAAATTTCTTTTAAGTTGGGGATAATGTGACAACCCGAATTTCTGACTTTCACTTTCACACTTATTGCACGCTGAATTTGACCGCTTAAATTGGTTGACTTGTAACTGTATATGTTATATGATAATGAAACGCGTTGTAGTTATTGCTTGTATGTGATTATGTATTAAAATGAGACTTAGTAGAAAACCATTAACGGTTTACACATGAATAGGCCCGACGAAACACAAAAGTGTTTCGCCAATAATACGACCCGTCAATTTGTTGAGGCCCAGTTACGGCCCAAATTAGTGTGCGTAAAAATATATATATACATGATTAGGGGGATCAGTTATCAAATACAAAAAAACCCTAGAGCCCTTCCCTAGTGACGGCAGCCTTCGTGAACCCCAAAGAATCGATCAAGACATTCTTTGATTCATCGTGGTTAGTGCAAGTCTCCTTTGTCGATTTTGTGTTTTGTCGATTCTGTGTTTACTATGATTATTTGAATAATATGCTCCCACGTATTCTGTTATGATAATTCTTGAATATTATGGTCGGTCCTATAGTATTAGATCTAGAAGGATGCTTGTCGGCCAATACATGAATATTATGCTTGTATATGTGATGCTTCGGTCCAATAGTAATAGATCTATATGAATATTATACACATGTGCCGCCATTTTCACTATGATGATAACCGAAATTTGTTTTAAATATTATATGACCATAGGATGGTCCAATGAAATTTTGAGGTGAGTTGCATATGGCATATGTTAATTGTCAAAGTTAATGATTGTTTGAATATGTGCATGAATGTCGGCTAGTGTGTATTTTGGTCCAATCATCAAAATAGTGGCTAGTATATTAATTGTCATGAATGTGCATGAATGTTAATTGTCAAAGTCAATTTTGCAGTGCATGTTTTACTGAAAGTGTGTCAGCCGATATACTTATATTACATGTGGGTGTCGTCTAGTATATTAGGATTGTTAAGAAGTAATGATTAAAAATTAAGGTTCCATGTCAGATATATGTGCCGTGATGCTGCCATTATGTTGTTAGGATGTGATAATGTGATTGGAGGGATGGGGTAGCTGACCGAATCCAATTGGTTGAGGGGTTCGGCCCACTAATATTAAAGAATCGAAATAATGGTGGTTGTTATCATTAATCCTAGGTAAACTACAAAATAAATGATCAAGTCAGTAACTGCAATTCCTAGGAATATATGTGGCGTACAAGAGTCAACTTTGTCAAAGGAATTGTCAATTCCTTGATTGGTTGGGTTGGGCGGCCAACCAAAGGCCATTGGTTGAGGGCTTTGGCCCAATAGTGGTAAAGAACCCAACATGGGGGTGGCGGCATTTTTGTAGATCATCCCATTTTAATTCACTAAATATTAATGATTGAAGTTTGGGGCGGCCACTTATTTTAACTGGTCGTAGTGGGCGGCCCCAATGGATGATTAGGAAATTTATTTTTGTTACTAATATGAATCGACGAAACAAAGATTTATACCAACGAATCACCGGTTGGCGAAACTGGACTTTGTTTCGCCAAGGGTGGTTGACGAAAAAGAATGTGTTTCGCCAAATGTATAACCTGCCCAGTAACTCAGTCTAATCCTGTTAAATATTAACTGAGACATATAACTGCTGTGTGATGTGCATGATTTTTATGATAGTGAATACATGCTAGTACTTCTGTGATTATACCTATACGTGAACAATTTGGATATAAACTGATTGTGCATACATGCGTATTTAGGACGTGATTGATTAACTGTGAGCACTTACTTAGCATACCGAGCAAATCAAGGTGAGTTCGCACAGCCAAGGCATGGGATTCCCGGGTTGGGAATTGGGTTGGATATGTTGAATATGGAATGATTACTCGTACTTACGCATATACCAGACTATAGACCATCGTCCTCATGTTAGTCAGGACACGTTACGTAAAGCCTACGTAACCCAGTATATTTGCCATATGTCTCCCGGGTCGGGAGGACACGTTACGTAAAGCCTACGTAACCCAATACCATCTACTGGCTTCTGGGTCGGAAGGACACGCTGCGTAAAGCCTACGTAGCCCCCACGCGTACCACTGTCCTCGGGGAAGGGCACGTCACGTAAAGCCTACGTGACCCAGTACGTATTCCTGTTCTCGGTAAAGAAGAACACATGGTCGGGAGTTAGTCTAGTAAGTACCGTTAATGAGAAGCCCTCATTAGCCAGGATAAACATGGGAAGCCCCCACCTTTAGTACACACACTAGTATGGGAAGCCCCCACTAGTTATACTTATGCACTATGTTATGAACTTACTTCCTGTGAACTCGCTCAACCAGTTTGTTGATTATTTGCTGCATGCCTTGCAGGGCCTTAGGTATACTTGGAGCTTGCACCAGAGGAGAGGCGGGTCGTTGTGGACAAGAACTCGTGAATGCTTATTAAACACTTTTACATTCACACATTGATACTTATGTTTTTTTTTGGGTTTTACATTTAATGCTTCCGCTACATATACAACGTTTGGTTTTGGAACATCAATCGTATCTTTGATTATTATTAAATGCTATGTTTGATATGATTGGTGGCTTGATCCTGGTCAGTCACGCCTCCAAGCGGTGGTACTCCGCGTGTGGGATTTTGGGGGTGTGACATAAGTGCTCGCGACCCATTACGACCCGTTTAGGTAGCTTATGCTACCTTACGCGTCGTTCGCGTAGAACGCATCTGGAACGCCTAACATCTTGACCACAAGGTATAACCTCGGAAGGTTATAGCTATGGTCACCTAATGTGTTTGGTCGGATCCTAATGATCGACCAAATGGGTCGGGTTCGAAAGTATAAGCGATGGTTTAGATCGCTTACCTTACGACCCTATATATGCACTAAACTAAAAGTGACGAGCTAAGCATGTTACCTTAACTAAGTTTAGAAAACAGGTTTGGCATCAAAACAAACGGCTTTGATGCTCACGAGTAGTTTGGTTACAAAATACGCAAGAATGCGCATTTTGGCCGAAACTACGACTCGTCACTGAGCCTAGATAACGTGGTAATCAGTAGGTATAGTC
The DNA here is from genome assembly GCF_002127325.2 of Helianthus annuus. NCBI lineage: Eukaryota > Viridiplantae > Streptophyta > Magnoliopsida > Asterales > Asteraceae > Helianthus > Helianthus annuus. Next base: position 76,598,060 of record NC_035436.2, on the reverse strand, counting down.
ACTACAGACTATAACCATCGTGATCACGCTCACGTTATGAAGCTCCAACGAACTTCGCATCGACCATAAACTTGTCAATGCAGAAAGTCAAACATAGTTCGACTTTCGGACTCGAAAAGCGATAAAACAACGAAGGAACACTTACAAAGGATCCCCGAAAGCTAATCTTGATCAAAGAAACTCAGGTATGAAGCAATACTTCAACTTAGAGCTTTTAGATCAGATTCTTGTGAGTTTTACACCAAGGGGGGTATTTATAGGAAAAGTAGAGCTGTTAGGATCGTTTCTTGAATAACGTGCCACGATCTCGCTCGTACACTTGTCGAATTATTGTGGTACATCAGATCTTGCCCCTTATTGGCTGGAAGAGACAAGGGCCAGCTTGCCCTTTCACTACATGAAGGGGCAACAGCATTTAAAACTGAATCTGCTGTGCTGGGGGTGCCTTACGGACTGTATGGGTTGTGGCTTACGGTCCGTAAGCCCTTAGTTTGGCAGATTTACAGTTTTGGTCCCTACAGCTCCAAAACTTGGTACTTGATGCATTTTTGACACGTTTAAGCCCCGTTAACCCCATTTCAAAGCTCTAAAATGATGTTAAAGTATAGGGAACTTAAAATGTGCTCAAAAATATCCCGGATGTCGGTTCGTTTGGCCGTACGGTCGCGATGTTCGGTTAATTACGACGGAATGCGCATAAGCGCGAAAGACGATCCAAATTGCGCGACGAATGGATTTTTCTCATGCCATACACTAAGGCATAATATAAGGATGCTTACATAAATTTTTGGATGTCCGGATGTATTCAGAACGTAAGTTATGCGCAAAAGTGCAAACTTGTGCACTTTTTGACACTTTTAGCCCCTGAATGATCCAAAAGTTTGTTTTAGCATACCAAACCCCTCAAAGCCTATTTCTAAGCTATGTAAAGGATATTTATGGTATGTTTAACTTATGGACATGTTACGGAATGTTTGTTACAATTCAAATTGGCATCCTTTCGCAGTTTGTCAAGTTTAGTCCCTGTAAGCGAATTAACTTGTTTTTGCCATACCAAAGCCTTCAAAACTTATTTCTAAGTTATGTAAGGGTTCTTTAAGATATGTTGAGTATATGTTGATGTTCCGGAGTATTTGTCGCATTAAACTGTGTACGTTTACGCACTAGTTTGCGTATAATTCTCCAGAAAGCGATGTAGAGTTTGAAATTGAGCAAAAGTCAAAACATGAAAAATGTAAAACACAACCAAACAAACATTAGGATCAAATAACATTGTTTTATTGATAATAGAACTGTTCATAAGGATTACAAGAACAAATGTTATAGTCTCCCCTACTTGTGGAAATTTCGTCCCGAAATTTATTTAGAGGAAACTCGTGGAAAAAGATGCGGATATTTTGCCTTCATTTGATCTTCACGTTCCCAAGTAATCTCGGGTCCACTTTAGATTCCCAACGAACCTTGACCAAAGGAATGCGCTTGCGTTTGAGCCACTTGACTTCACGTTCCATGATTTCCACCGGTTTCTCAACAAATTTCAGTGTTTTATCAACACGAATTTCGTCAAGCGGTATGTGGAGGTTTTCATCAGCTAAACACCTCTTGAGATTGGACACGTGAAAGGTTGGATGAACATTTCCAAGTTCAGGAGGTAACTCAAGTCTGTAGGCTACCTTACCGATTCTTTCGACGATCTTGAATGGTCCAACGTATCTAGGTGCAAGTTTTCCTTTCTTTCCAAATCTGATCACACCTTTCCAAGGTGAGACCTTAAGTAATACACGATCACCGACTTGAAAATCCAAGGGTTTGCGTTTTAGGTCCGTGTAACTCTTTTGACGGATTCTAGCTGTCTGAAGGTTATCACGAACTTTCTTTACCTTATCTGTTGTCTCTAAAATGAGGGCAGGTCCAGTAAGTTGAGCCTCGCCAATCTCATTCCAGCAGACTGGTGAACGACATTTTCGACCATAGAGAGCCTCGAAAGGAGCCATGTTGATGCTGGAGTGATAACTGTTGTTGTAGGAGAATTCAATCAATGGAAGATGTGAATCCCAACTACCACCAAAATCGATCACACAAGCTCTAAGCATATCCTCCAGTGTCTGGATTGTTCTTTCAGATTGACCATCCGTTTGCGGATGATAAGCTGAGCTCAGATTAAGTTGAGACCCCATAGCAGATTGCATGGTTCTCCAAAAATGAGAAGTGAAACGAGCATCCCTGTCAGAAATGATGTTCAAAGGAACACCATGTCGAGCTACGATTTCATCTACATAGATTTGAGCAAGTTTGTCAGCCGAAAAATCCTCACGGATTGGCAAGAAATGTGCTGACTTGGTAAGACGATCAACGACTACCCAGATGGCATCGTGACCTTTCTTTGTGCGCGGAAGTTTGGTAATGAGATCCATAGTAATGTTTTCCCATTTCCAAACTGGGATCTCTGGTTGCTCCAATAATCCGGAAGGACGCTGATGTTCAGCCTTAACCTTAAGATAAGTAAGGCATTTGGATACGTATAAGGCAATGTCTTTCTTCATACCAGGCCACCAATACTGAATACAAAGATCCTTATACATCTTATCTGAGCCAGGATGAATAGAATAACGAGACTTATGGGCTTCATCCATAAGCAAGGTACGAAGATTATCTTGGCTTGGGACCCACAAACGGTCCATGAAGTAATACGATCCATTGTCCTTCAGTTCTAGAGCAGGAGTTATGTGGTAAGGAAATTCCTTATCCATCAAGCCTTGTGAAACACAAGATTGTTGAGCCTGAGAAATACGGGCTTATCAGATTGAGCTTGAATAACAGATTGGACACGAACACAATGAAGCTTAGTACGTTCCTTGCGACTCAAAGCATCGGCTACGACATTCGCCTTACCAGTATGGTAGCGAATTTCGCAGTCATAGTCATTTAGAAGTTCAACCCAACGTCGTTGCCTCATGTTGAGCTCTTTCTGATTGAAGATATGCTGAAGACTTTTGTGGTCCGTAAAAACCACACATATTTTATCGTACAAATAGTGTCTCCAGATTTTAAGAGCGAAAACAACTGCACCCAACTCCAGATCATGAGTGGTGTAGTTCTTCTCATGAATCTTCAACTTCCTTGATGCGTATGCTATGACTTTGTTTCTTTGCATCAGGACGCAGCCAAGACCTAATTTTGATGCGTCACAATAAACGACGAAATCATCATTGCCCTCGGGTAAAGTTAGGACAGGCGCATCGCAAAGTTTTTGTTTCAAAGTCAGAAACGCTTCCTCTTGCTTGAATCCCCAATCAAAGGGCTTGTTCTTCTGTGTTAGAGCAGTTAGAGGAACTGCAATCTTTGAGAAGTTCTCAATGAAGCGGCGGTAATAACCCGCTAGACCAAGAAAAGAACGAACTTCAGTAGGAGTAGTAAGCGTATCCCAATCCATGATCGCACTGATCTTGGAGGGATCCACATGAATACCTTGTTCGTTGACAATGTGTCCTAAGAATTGAACTTCTTTAAGCTAGAATTCACACTTGGAGAATTTGGCGAAAAGTTGCTCTTTCTTTAGGAGTTCCAATGTAAGACGAAGATGTTGTTCATGATCAGCTCGCGTCTTAGAATATATCAAAATGTCATCAATGAAAACGATGATGAACTTATCCAAATAGGGTTTGCAGACCCTATTCATCAAGTCCATGAAAACAGCAGGAGCATTAGTCAAACCGAATGGCATGACTGTGAACTCATAATGCCCATAACGAGTACGGAACGCTGTCTTGGGAATATCTTCTTCATGCACACGGAGTTGATGATATCCAGATCACAGATCAATCTTTGAAAAATAAGAAGCGCCTTACAATTGATCAAAGAGATCATCAATGCGAGGTAGGGGATATCGATTCTTGATGGTGAGCTTGTTAAGCTCACGATAATTGATACACATCCTAAAAGATCCATCCTTCTTCTTGACAAAAAGAACGGGAGCACCCCAAGGTGAAAAGCTAGGACGGATAAAACCTTTGTCAGAGAGCTCCTGAAGCTGCTTAGATAATTCTTGCATCTCAGACGGTGCAAGACGGTATGGAGCTCTGGCAATGGGATTTGCACCAGGTACGAGACCAATACGGAACTCCTTGGCGTGCTGGAGGTAGACCAGGTAACTCTTCAGGGAAAACTTCAGAATAATCCCGAACGACAGGAATATCTGAAATAGTCTTACCCTTGCCTTTATCTGCTGTAACATGTGCTAAGAAAGCCACATATTTCTTCCGTAGATACTTCCGAGCTTTAAAACAAGACATGAGTTTGAGACCACCGGCAGGCTTCTCACCACGAACCTGAAGGATCTCGCCTGTCGACAGTGGCACACGAACAATCTTCTCAGAACAAACTATCTCTGCGCGATGCTTAGATAACCAATCCATTCCCAAAATAACGTCGAAGCTTCCAAGTTGCGTTGGCGTGAGGTCAATAGGAAAAATATGGTCGTTAAGGTTCAACTGGCAGTCGCGTAGAACAGAATTAAGAATAATGGATTTACCACTGGCAACCTCTACTGTCAAAGGTTTACCTAGTTTCGTTCTAGACACGCGAAGCATTGGCTCAAAAGACAATGACACAAAACTCTTGTCGGCACCCGAATCAAAAAGAACAGATGCTGGCTGATTATTAATAAAGAACGTACCGTTCACCACTTCGTTGTCTGCTTGTGCCTCTTGAGCATTCATGTTGAAGACTCGCCCTCGAGCCTGAGCCTGATTTTGATTGGCATTCTGGTTCTGGTTGGCTAGCCTTGGGCACCGGTTTCTGTAGTGGGTCAGATCCCCACAGTTATAACAAGCACCTGGTGGGTATTGTGGTCGTGCAGCTTGACCCTGTTGCTGAGCAGGAGGCTGAGCAACTTGTTGAACTGGGTTCAGAACTGCGCGATTTTGAGCAAACCGACAATCATCGGCAAGATGACCTGACCTCCCACAGTTAGTACAGAAACGGCACTGATGTTGCGGCTGATGGTGACTGTTGCATCGATTGCACAAAGGTGCACTTCCTGAATAGGGCTTCTTTGCTGGAGGCTGTGCGGCTTGGTTGGGAGCTGCCTGGTTAGCTTGGGCAGTGACAGCATAGTTTTGGGAAGCCTTACGCTTCTTTCCCCTTTTTGATGAACCAGAATCCTTTCCGTTCTTGTTTTGACTTTTCTTGCTATCTTCCTTGTCAGCCGACTGTTTCTTGCCCTTGTCACCCTTTCTGTGTAACTTATTCTTTCGAATCTGCGACTCAGTCAGTGTCGCTGATAACTCGATTGCCTGACAGAGTGTGGTAGGGTTGCTACCAGTAATAATGTCTTGTACCGAGTCAGGCAGGCCATCGATGTACCTTTCGATAGCCTTGTCGAGTGGGGCGACCATAGTCGGGCAAAGTAGACTCAGCTCCTCAAACCTATCAGTATATGCCCTGTGCTCGCCACTATCTTGTTTCAAATCATCAAACTCCTTCTCCAACGCTCGTTGTTCATGACGAGGACAAAATTCCCTCATCATGAGAGCTCTTAGTTCAGCCCATGTCTGTGCTAGAGCGACATCTGCACCACGGTGTCTCATTACCCCATTCCACCATGTAAGAGCCCTCTTCTGAAACATGCTTGAAGAAAACTCAACCTTGCGATTATCCAGACACTGCACGTGGCGAAAGGTATTCTCGATGCTCTCGAACCATTGAAGAAGCCTAGTTGCTCCCTCAGAACCACTAAACTTGAGTGGCTTAGCCGAGTTAAAGTTCTTGAAATTGCATGTACCATTGTTGTTGTTGTTGGCTTGGTTCCATTGAGCAAAGAGATTTGGGAATTGAGCAGCCATCTGCTGCGCAATAATTTCCGCCAGCTCGGCAGTTGCTATATGGTGTTCGCGTCGAGGAGGCATTCTAAAAGAGGAAAACATGAAAGGAAATGAGTGAGATGATTGGATGAAGAGAATGAGATGAAACAGAATCAATAAAAGCAAAGATGGTGGTTACGCATCGCAAAGCAAACAAGCGACACGAAAAGTCTAGTCAAAGTGAATGGGTCAAAAATAATGTATCGTGAAGACATGTTCGCCTATAAGTGAACACTCACCCCAAGAGTTCCCAGGTAAGAGTGACTGGTCCGATTATGTGGATTTGTACGAACACTCTAGCCTTAGACAGAAAACTCAGGGTACAGGCATTCACTCTTCCAGTTCGCACGTGTTCACACTATTAAAACCCGAAAACCTTGATGAGACTTTTGAAAATTCAAAGGGGTTCAAAACCTTATAACAGAGGGTTCAAAACCTAGTAATCAATCATCCTAGAACAGTTGATTAATTTTCAAAGCGGATTCGGAACCGAAGTTCCCGTTGTGGTTATCACCTAAGGATAGGTGAAGTGCATGTTTTAAAATCTAAACACAAGATAACTTGTGTTAGGGTCCTAGAAAGTTATAGTCTAGGTCAAAGCAATACTAATAACCTAATTCCCTTTAACCAATGGCTCTGATACCAACTCTTCTGTCACACCCCGGCCGCGTGTAACGTGCAACCGCAGCGGAAACGCTGGGGAGTGTTGTGGACAGAATTAATTGTTTCATAACCATGGCATCCAAAGTTGTATTTTATTTATAAACAAGAGTAATATATTGTCTTAAACAGGAAATCAAAGAGTTCAGAACATAATCAAACTAGTCTAGCTTCATTTTTATTTTCTAAGGCACAGGTCCGCCCTAGTGTCACCATTGTCATCCTACACGATAGCTCCTGAAAACACATGTGAAAGTAGGTACGTCAGCATAAAAATGCCTGTGAGATACATAGTTTTTGTGAAAATGGGATTCATGACTTGAGTTTAAAGAAATGTTTAATAACAGTCAGTCATGAACCTTGTAATTTGTCTTGCTTTGTAAACCATTTGAAAAACGATAATATCAGATGATATGTATAGATAAGTGTAAGGTTAAACGAGTAACCAAGTAAAGTGAGTTGAATAAGATAAGTTGTTTGTAAAAAAAAAAATAATGTCTTATGAAGAGTATGTTATTTGTGTAAAATGTAATGTGTCTAAACTGAAATGACCTAGATAACGCTACGATATATAATATTATACAAACATTTATATATAGGAAGTACCAGCGGCGTATCCACCATGTTTGTATCATATTACATACGCCACTTACTCCAACCATTTACCCAAACCAACCACCATGTAAATTGTTCATGTATAAATCAATTGTCAAGTGTTATTGTGTAAACCATGTCGAAATGTTTATGTTCAATGTAAACAATGTAATGTGTACCCAAAATATATCTTGTATGGTAAGTGAGATGTATCAACTCAACCATATGTAAAATGCACAAAACAAGGTGTTGAAGTAAAACATGGTTTAAATCAACGTTATGTTTTGTGAAACAATGCATGCTCTACTGATATAAACATTTATGCGGTGTTGTGAAATATGCATACATCCAAGCCTTGAGACTGTGGCGATAAACCCTTAAACAAATTAAAGGTTTATCTAAGTTATGTATATCGAATTCGGTCATTCCTTCCAATCCTATCAAACCCATGATTTCAGGAACGGGAGTTGTCAATTCCTATGGTACCACTACCTACTAACGAACGGCGTGATCAATGTTAATGAATGTATTGTTCCATGTTAAACAAACCAAATGTGATACCAAAATGAAGGCATGTGATGTAAACAATTGTACTAAGTATGCACACAATGGGCATAAATAGCATGAAATGCAATGTGAAGCAATGTACTAAGTACGCACACAATGGTCATACATAGCATGAAAATGTAATGTCAAGCAATGTACTAAGTACGCACACAATGGGCATACATAGTATGAAATGTATTGTAAAGCAATGTACTAAGTACGCACACGATGGGCATACATAGCATGAAATGAAATGTAAAGCAATGTACTAAGTACGCACACAATGGGCATACATAGCATGAAATGAAATGAAATCATGTACTATAATGTACTAACGAACATAGCAGGTATATGATGTGAAAACATGGAAAAGCGTGAAAGTAACAAGTAGGCACATGTGTTTCACCCCAAAATAGTTTGGAAAACAGTAAAAGATGGGGTTCTATGTACTCACCTGAGATTGCTTTGAATTCCTTGTGTAATAATCACACAATGCTAGAGATCACGGGATATCAAACGGCACCTAATAGGTAACTATATTAATATACCGGACCAAAATCGGAAGGATCTGATAGTATGCGGGTTTGTAAACCAAACGAGTATGGAGGCTCGTGTAATATGGTTTATCAAAGCCTACATACTAAAATGAAACCTAACCTAAGTGCTCGCGACCCATTACGACCCGTTTAGGTAGCTTATGTCACACCCCAAAAATCCACCTGCGGAATATCACCGCTTGGGAGCATGACTGACCAGGATCAAGCCACCAATCATATCGAACACAGCATTTAATAATAAAAGTAGATAATGTAATTCATCACGACATGATTGATGTTCAAAACCAAACTTTGTTTAAGTAGCGGAAGCATGTAAATAAACCAACATAATAAGAATATATGAAATGTCATAAGTGTTTAATTAAGCATTCATGATCCATGCTCCACAACGACCTGCTCCTCCCTGTGCAAGCTCCATGTATCTAACGACCTGCAAGGCATGTAACAGAGGATCAACAACTAGTTGAGCGAGTTCACAGAAAGTAAATGCGTAACAGTAAGTTCGTTTGTAACATGTGGCTCTACTGGGCCGATAGTACGTTCTATTGGTGGGGGCTTCCCATGTTGTATATCCACTAGACTATTTGTAACCATAAGTGTTCTTCACAACCGAGAACAGTAGTACGTACAAGCTTTACGTAGGTTTTACGTAAGTGTCCTTCTGTACCTGAGGACAGTGGTACGCGTGGGGTTTACGTAGGTTTTACGTCAGTGTCCTTCCTGACTCCGGAAGACAGTAGCATGTTATTGTTTACGTAGGTTTTATGTAAGTGTCCTTCCTGACTCCGGAAGACAGTAGCATATTCCTGTTTACGTAGGTTTTACGTAAGTGTCCTGCTTAACCCGAGGACCATGGTAGATAGTCTAGTAACCGTATGTGTACGCGTAATTGTTCAATTCCATCATTCAACCCATTCCTTATTCCCCGGGAATCCCATGCCTTAGTAAGAGTGTGAACTCACCTTGGTTTGCTCGGTATGCTATGCTCTAGGTTTATCAAATGTCTAAGTCCGTTACACACGACCTAGGATATGTTGCACATGATACGATGTAAGTGTTTGCATCAAATTAGGGTTTGCAAATCATTGACATTCAAGCAACTGGGTTTGGTGTGCTTATTGTGTACAGGATGATATCACATAGACCGATTCATGCATGCAAGATCATACAGTTGCATTCAGTATCATACGATCATATATATATATAGAATCATACATCACGTAATCAGTTCATCGTATTCACAAAATTCATACGTCACACCTTTGCTTTCACGTTTCAGTCTAACATGAAGGTTAACATATTTGTCATTGTGTCCATACTTCGTATATTCAACGGCGTTGATAAACTTAACAAGTTTAACTGAGTTAGCGGCTTAAGAAAGTGACATACACATCTTATCAGATTCAATCATTATTTAATACACATTCATGGCCTCATATTAAACACACATCAGAATCAGACAGGGCCTTGCCTTTCATAAAAACTCAGACAAGTGTGTGGGGGGGGGGGGGGGTTTCCCTGTTTAAAAGTCGGATAGCACAAGGGGGTTTCAAAACTTGGACAACATGGGGACATGGGATCAAAACTCGGACTAGGGGGTATGGGGGGTTAAAAGTCGAACCAACGGCATGGGGTTAAAATTCGGACAAGGGTAGGGGAGGGTCACAAAGGTCGGACACCTTAATGGGGATTAAACTCGGACCTAGGCCTTCACAAAAGTCGGACATGAGAAGGCTCTCAAAAACTCGGACCACAGGTGCCTTAACAAAACTCGGACCCCTTGATTTTATGAGAAACTCGGACCCTTGTAATCATCAAAGGTCGGACAACATACTTGTGAAGAAACTCGGACCCTTTAGTATACATGAAACTCGGATCACATATCTAGTTTAAAGATCGGACAACATCTCTATTACAAAATTCAGACATTTAACTCAGGGTTTCAAAACTCAGACAAGTATATTAATCCAAAACTCTGACTAACAATAATGCGTGAAATTCCAATTTTTGCACAGAATCAAGCATCAGTTACAACTTTCATTCATACGATTAAAAACCATACTCAATCCTACGTATTGCAGAATTCACAAGCAATCAATCGATGATTACAACAATCGTTATGTGAACAATCTTATTGACATACAACTAACCATTCATCATAATCACCATTATCCAGAATCAAATCAAAATCACAGAATATTGTATGAGGAACTAGGGTTTTCATGAACACATAATCAAGAATCAAGAATTGATAATAATCAAGCATTCAATTAGGGTTACAAGTATCACAACAATCAATAAACAATTACCTTGAATGATTCTAGAGAAAATGTGGAAATCAAAATGCTGAATGTCTTGTGCCAATGATGATGGTGGTGATGATTTCCAGAGAAAAGTATGTGCTTGGATTTTTGTGAAATGATTAGTGAAAAAAGGGATTAGGGTTAAGTATCATTAGGATTTCACTAATTGCTCTCTACACCCTGAATTACTATATCTTACAATATTACACCATCTCAAACAGTTTCACAGTTTCACCACCAAGTTTATGCATTTGACAAGTCTATCACAATTAACACATAACCATGCATAATCACACAATACACTTCATTGAATCAAAACGTATACAATTCCATAGCAATCAATTGTGCAAATAACCAACTAAACAATACATGAACGTGCAATAAATGCGAAATCGAAATCTTGGAAATTCGAGTTGTCAAATTATCCCCAACTTAAAAGAAATTTCGTCCCGAAATTTAGCATGCGGTTACCGAGGAAGCTAGGTAAGTTGTATCGTTTACTGGTTTTCCTGGGGTGTCACATCATCCCCCCGTTGATTTGGAATTTCGTCCCGAAATTCCGCAGTAGGAGCTTCAGCCTCAGTAGTAGTTGCATTGGTTTCGAATAACTGGGGGTACTTTTCTGTCATCTGGACTTCGCGTTCCCAGGTGTACTCTGGGCCACGTTTGGAGTTCCAATGAACTCGAGCAAGAGGGATTCTCCTGTTTTTGAGGACCTTAACATCCCGGTCCATGATTTCAACTGGCTCCTCGACGAACTGCAACCGCTCATCGATAGTGAGTTCCTCAAAAGGAACTATGAGGGTCTCATCTGACAGGCACTTCTTCAGATTCGACACGTGAAATACATTGTGAACTGCACCGAGTTCAGCTGGTAGGTTTAGCTTGTAGGCCACTTTGCCTATTTTCTCAATGATCTCGAACGGTCCGACATACCGCGGATTTAGTTTGCCCCGTTTGCCAAAACGAACCACACCCTTCCAGGGTGAGACTTTAAGTAAAACCCGGTCCCCGACCTGAAATTCCAAAGGCTTCCTACGCTTGTCCGCGTAGGCTTTCTGATGGTCGCGTGCTGCCGCCATGCGTTGTCGTATCTGTGAAATCTTTTCCGTGGCGTCCACTACAATCTCTGGACCCGTGATCTGACTATCCCCCACCTCTGCCCAACAGAGAGGTGACCGGCATTTACGTCCGTACAATGCCTCGAATGGAGCAGCTTGTATGCTGGTGTGATAACTGTTATTATACGAAAACTCCACCAAAGGGAGATGCTTTTCCCAGCCGTTGCCGAAATCAATAACACATGCCCGAAGCATGTCTTCAAGAGTCTGGATCGTTCGCTCAAACTGCCCATCCGTCTGAGGATGATATGCTGTGCTCATGTCTAATCGTGAGCCAAAAGATTTGCGCATCGCTTGCCATAGCTCTGACGTGAACCGTGCATCCCGATCCGAAATGATGGAGGTGGGCACACCGTGCCTCGAAACAACTTCTTTAAGATAAACGTCTGCGAGAGTGGAGAACTTATCCGTTTCCTTAATAGCCAGGAAGTGTGCAGAGTTGGTGAGTCGATCCACGATCACCCATATAGTATCATTCCCACGCTGGGATCTGGGTAGGCCTGTAACAAAATCCATGGAAATTTCTTCCCATTTCCATTGCGGTATCTTGGGCTGCTGAAGTAGGCCCGCTGGTTTCTGATACTCCACTTTGACTTTTGCACATGTCAAACATTTGCCGATGTAAGTTGCTATGTGGGCCTTCATGCTAGGCCACCAATATGTAGTTCTGATGTCGTGATACATTTTATCCGAACCTGGATGTACCGAGTAGCGAGACTTATGAGCTTCATCCATCACAAGTTCTCGTAAACCACCATATAGTGGAACCCAAATACGTCCTGTTACATAGTAGGCGCCGTCTTCCTTTTGTTCTAATTGTTGCCTTGAGCCACGTAAAGCTTCAGCTTTGACGTGTTCGGGCTTTAATGCTTCCATCTGAGCAGTTCGTATTTGTGCAGGAAGACTGGACTGAATAGTGAGTTGCAAGGCTCGTACGCGTCTAGGTAGAGTGTCCTTTCGACTGAGAGCGTCAGCCACAACATTGGCTTTGCCTGGATGATACTTAATAGCGCATTCGTAATCGTTTAAAAGTTCAACCCATCTTCGCTGACGCATATTCAATTCCTTCTGCTTGAAGATATGCTCGAGACTCCTGTGATCGGTGTAAATTGTGCACTTGGTACCATACAGGTAGTGTCGCCATATCTTAAGTGCAAAAACAACAGCTCCCAGCTCTAAATCGTGCGTCGTGTAGTTCCGTTCGTGAACCTTGAGTTGACGAGAAGCGTAAGCAATAACTTTATCCTGCTGCATCAATACACAACCAAGTCCCTGTATCGACGCGTCACAATAGACTACAAAATCATCCGTGCCCTCTGGCAATGAGAGAATAGGTGCACTGCAAAGCCTATCCTTTAGGTACTGGAAAGCGGTTTCCTGGGAATCTCCCCAACGGTAGGTGACACCTTTCTGTGTCAGTAGCGTAAGCGGCTGTGCGATCTTCGAAAAGTCTTTAATGAATCGTCTGTAGTACCCCGCCAAACCCAAGAATTGGCGTATTTCCGTTGGTGTACGCGGTGCAGGCCAGTTCCTGATCGAATCTACCTTGGATGGATCGACATGAATCCCATCCCTGTTCACCACATGGCCTAAGAAGTGGACTTCACGAAGCCAGAAGTCGCATTTTGAAAACTTGGCGTACAATTGTTCCTTTCGAAGAAGTTCCAAGATAAGACGTAAGTGCTGCTCGTGTTCCTCCTGACTCTTGGAGTAGATCAGAATGTCGTCGATGAAGAAAATGACGAACTTGTCAAGATAGGGTTTGCACACCCTGTTCATAAGTTCCATGAAAACTGCAGGCGCGTTCGTCAGCCCAAATGGCATGACTAGAAACTCGTAGTGTCCGTAGCGAGTTCTGAATGCTGTCTTGGAGACGTCCTCATCCCGGACTCTCAGCTGATGATACCCTGACCTCAGATCAATCTTGGAGTAGTAGCTCGACCCTTGCCACTGGTCGAACAAGTCGTCAATACGAGGAAGAGGATAACGGTTCTTCACTGTGACCTTGTTAAGTTCGCGGTAATCAATGCACATCCTGAAAGTGCCATCCTTCTTTTTCACGAATAAAACTGGAGCTCCCCAAGGCGAAAAGATAGGTAGGATAAATCCCTTATCCAAGAGTTCTTGTAGCTGCGTCGATAGTTCTTCCAATTCTGGTGGAGCTAAGCGATACGGTGCGTGAGATATAGGTGCTGTCCAAAACTATAGGAATGAGGTCGATAGGGAACGTCTGGCCAGCGAGGATAAGATTACAATCCTGAACTATGAATGGCCTCTAGACTTGTACCATAAGCTAACACTACGACAGGTTTGGTGTTCAAGGGAGTTGGTGTACGTTGTAACATTTGACTATCTTTCAGGAACATATAACTGGTATCCACACCCAAATCAAACAAGACAGTAACATAAAAGTCGTCGAGAAGAAACTTACCCATTATTACATTTGGATCGTTCCTTGCGTCACCCTGATTAATCACGTACATGCGGCCTCGGCGTCATTGTTTCCATTGTTTCCCCCAAAGCTATCCCCATTGTCATCCCTGTTTCCATGGTCGTGGTTCTGAGTCTGGTCCTGGTTTATATGCGGACAATGTATCTTGTAGTGATCTTTAGCATCACACTGAAAACATCCTTTAAAACTTTGTTGTTGCTGCTGATTCTGTGAAGAATGAAGCGGCCGTAGCTGTTCTTGAGTTACAGGACGTGAGCTTCGACAATCCTTAGCTTCATGACCAATCTTGAGACACCTCTGGCAACGACCCTTGTTGCACTGACCACTGTGGTGTCTATTGCATCTGTTACACTTTGGATGATTTCCTCGATATCCACTCTGCCCGCGACTACTAGAAAATTGTTGTCTGGGGCTCTGGTAGTCATCTATCTGTTGCCGCTGTACCAGAGGCTGGACCAAAATTAATTCCTTGCTCAGGCCTTCATCCCACTTGCGTTTGTTATCACTAGAAGCACATGTAGTATCAGTCTTAGCACGTTTCGGTAACTTGTTTTGTTCTACAGCCTGGTCTGTGAGACGATGAGCAAGTCGAGTGACTTGCAGGATAGTGCCAAGGTTAGCTGCGGTCACATGACTCTGAATTTCGGGCACCAGACCCTTGAGATACAGTTCGATGCGTTTGGTGGGAGAGTTTACCATAGTGGGACAAAATGTGGCTAATTCATTCGATCTCTTCGTATAAACTTCGATTTCAGACCCCACCATCTGTAGGTTGAGGAACTCTACCTCTAGTTTGAGGATGTCTTCTCGACTGCAAAACTCTTCCTTAATTAGGTCCTTGAACTCGTTCCAGGGGGTGGCATTAGCAGCTGCCAGTCCTAACATTTGAACCTGTGCTTCCCACCAGGTTAATGCAACACCTTCGAGTGTTCCAGTAGCAAACTTTACTCTACGAGACTCAAGGCAATCATGCACCTCAAAGTTAGTTTCGAGCCTTTCGAACCAGTGGAGGAGGCCTTCAACTCCCTCAGTTCCACTGAAGGTACTAGGTCGGCAATCCTTGAGATTTTTGAAGGTGCAAGCAGGTGACTGAGCGTGTTGACCTCCTGCTTGTATGGCTGCAAGTGCCGCAGAAATTCGTTCGTTAATGCGAGCCGTCAACTGGGCTTGCGTCAGGTTGATATGTCCGGCCATGATCTTCATAGCAAATGTAACGTAAGTGAGAGAGGTTCGCGAATAGTGCGATGACAGAAGAGTGTAAGCACACAAGTGTTCTCAAGCAATAACAAGTAATGAGCAATGAAATCTAAGCATACTACGAGCAAGGTTCTATGCAATTCTAGCATGTAGGCAATAAATATAAACCTTATTACCTAGGATGTCGAGTCTTGCACGTGGAGCGAAGCGTCGTTGTGGATCGTTGAGAGCACTGTTCTGGTTATAGTCTGGTTTTTAATAAAAACGTTTTCCCATATTAAAACCAAGTTCTCTATAACTAATGGCTCTGATACCAATCTGTCACACCCCCAAAATCCACCTGCGGAATATCACCGCTTGGGAGCATGACTGACCAGGATCAAGCCACCAATCATATCGAACACAGCATTTAATAATAAAAGTAGATAATGTAATTCATCACGACATGATTGATGTTCAAAACCAAACTTTGTTTAAGTAGCGGAAGCATGTAAATAAACCAACATAATAAGAATATATGAAATGTCATAAGTGTTTAATTAAGCATTCATGATCCATGCTCCACAACGACCTGCTCCTCCCTGTGCAAGCTCCATGTATCTAACGACCTGCAAGGCATGTAACAGAGGATCAACAACTAGTTGAGCGAGTTCACAGAAAGTAAATGCGTAACAGTAAGTTCGTTTGTAACATGTGGCTCTACTGGGCCGATAGTACGTTCTATTGGTGGGGGCTTCCCATGTTGTATATCCACTAGACTATTCGTAACCATAAGTGTTCTTCACAACCGAGAAAAGTAGTACGTACAAGCTTTACGTAGGTTTTACGTAAGTGTCCTTCTGTACCCGAGGACAGTGGTACGCGTGGGGTTTACGTAGGTTTTACGTAAGTGTCCTTCCTGACTCCGGAAGACAGTAGCATGTTATTGTTTACGTAGGTTTTACGTAAGTGTCCTTCCTGACTCCGGAAGACAGTAGCATATTCCTGTTTACGTAGGTTTTACGTAAGTGTCCTGCTTAACCCGAGGACCATGGTAGATAGTCTAGTAACCGTATGTGTACGCGTAATTGTTCAATTCCATCATTCAACCCATTCCCTATTCCCCGGGAATCCCATGCCTTAGTAAGAGTGTGAACTCACCTTGGTTTGCTCGGTATGTTATGCTCTAGGTTTATCAAATGTCTAAGTCCGTTACACACGACCTAGGATATGTTGCACATGATACGATGTAAGTGTTTGCATCAAATTAGGGTTTGCAAATCATTGACATTCAAGCAACTGTGTTTTGTGTGCTTATTGTGTACAGGATGATATCACATAGACCGATTCATGCATGCAAGATCATACAGTTGCATTCAGTATCGTACGATCATATATATATATATAGAATCATACATCATGTAATCAGTTCATCGTATTCACAAAATTCATACGTCACAAGTTTGCTTTCACGTTTCAGTCTAACATGAAGGTTAACATATTTGTCACTGTGTCCATACTTCGTATATTCAACGGCGTTGATAAACTTAACAAGTTTAACTGAGTTAGCGGCTTAAGAAAGTGACATACACATCTTATCAGATTCAATCATTATTTAATACACATTCATGGCCTCATATTAAACACACATCAGAATCAGACAGGGCCTTGCCTTTCATAAAAACTCAGACAAGTGTGGGGGGGGGGGGGGGTTTCCCCTGTTTAAAAGTCGGATAGCACAAGGGGGTTTCAAAACTTGGAGAACATGGGGACATGGGATCAAAACTCGGACTAGGGGGTATGGGGGGTTAAAAGTCGGACCAATGGCATGGGGTTAAAATTCGGACAAGGGTAGGGGAGGGTCACAAAGGTCGGACACCTTAATGGGGATTAAACTCGGACCTAGGCCTTCACAAAAGTCGGACATGAGAAGGCTCTCAAAAACTCGGACCACAGGTGCCTTAACAAAACTCGGACCCCTTGATTTTATGAGAAATTCGGACCCTTGTAATCATCAAAGGTCGGACAACATACATGTGAAGAAACTCGGACCCTTTAGTATACATGAAACTCGGATCACATATCTAGTTTAAAGATCGGACAACATCTCTATTACAAAACTCAGACATTTAACTCAGGGTTTCAAAACTCAGACAAGTATATTAATCCAAAACTCTGACTAACAATAATGCGTGAAATTCCAATTTTTGCACAGAATCAAGCATCAGTTACAACTTTCATTCATACGATTAAAAACCCTACTCAATCCTACGTATTGCAGAATTCACAAGCAATCAATCGATGATTACAACAATCGTTATGTGAACAATCTTATAGACATACAACTAACCATTCATCATAATCACCATTATCCAGAATCAAATCAAAATCACAGAATATTGTATGAGGAACTAGGGTTTTCATGAACACATAATCAAGAATCAAGAATTGATAATAATCAAGCAATCAATTAGGGTTACAAGTATCACAACAATCAATAAACAATTACCTTGAATGATTCTAGAGAAAATGTGGAAATCAAAGTGCTGAATGTCTTGTGCCAATGATGATGGTGGTGATGATTGCCAGAGAAAAGTACGTGCTTGGATTTTTGTGAAATGATTAGTGAAAAAGGGATTAGGGTTAAGTATCATTAGGATTTCACTAATTGCTCTCTACACCCTGAATTACTATATCTTACAATAGTACACCATCTCAAACAGTTTCACAGTTTCACCACCAAGTTTATGCATTTGACAAGTCTATCACAATTAACACATAACCATGCATAATCACACAATACACTTCATTGAATCAAAACGTATACAATTCCATAGCAATCAATTGTGCAAATAACCAACTAAACAATACATGAACGTGCAATAAATGCGAAATAGAAATCTTGGAAATTCGAGTTGTCACAGCTTATGCTACCTTACGCGTCGTTCGCGTAGAACGCGTCTGAAACGCCTAACATCGTGACCACAAGGTATAACCTCGGAAGGTTATAGCTATGGTCACCTAATGTGTTTGGTCGGATCCTAATGATCGACCAAATGGGCCGGGTTCGAAAGTATAAGCGATGGTTTAGATCGCTTACCTTACGACCCTATATATGCACTAAACTAAAAGTGACGAGCTAAGCATGTTAGAACATGCTTAACTAAGTTTAGAAAACAGGTTTGGCATCAAAACAAACAGCTTTGATGCTCACGAGTAGTTTGGTTACAAAATACGCAAGAATGCGCATTTTGGCCGAAACTACGACTCGTCACTAAGCCTAGATAACGTGGTAATCAGTAGGTATAGTCACTACGGACTATAACCATCGTGATCACGCTCACGTTATGAAGTTCCAACGAACTTTGCATCGACCATAAACTGGTCAATGCAGAAAGTCAAACATAGTTCGACTTTCGGACTCGAAAAGCGATAAAACAACGAAGGAACACTTACAAAGGATCCCCGAAAGCTAATCTTGATCAAAGAAACTCAGGTATGAAGCAATACTTCAACTTAGAGCTTTTAGATCAGATTCTTGTGAGTTTTACACCAAACGGGGGGGGGGGGGTATTTATAGGAAAAGTAGAGCCGTTAGGATCGTTTCTTGAATAACGTGCCACGATCTCGCCCGTACACTTGTCGAATTATTGTGGTACATCAGATCTTGCCCCTTATTGGCTGGAAGAGACAAGGGCCAGCTTGCCTTAGTTTGGCAGATTTACAGTTTTGGTCCCTGCAGCTCCAAAACTTGGTATTTGATGCATTTTTGACACGTTTAAGCCCCGTTAACCCCATTTCAAAGCTCTAAAATGATGTTAAAGTATAGGGAACTTAAAATGTGCTCAAAAATATCCCGGATGTCGGTTCGTTTGGCCGTACGGTCGCGATGTTCGGTTAATTACGACGGAATGCGCATAAGCGCGAAAGACGATCCAAATTGCGCGACGAATGGATTTTTCTCATGCCATACACTAAGGCATAATATAAGGATGCTTACATAAATTTTTGGATGTCCGGATGTATTCAGAACGTAAGTTATGCGCAAAAGTGCAAACTTGTGCACTTTTTGACACTTTTAGCCCCTGAATGATCCAAAAGTTTGTTTTAGCATACCAAACCCCTCAAAGCCTATTTCTAAGCTATGTAAAGGATATTTATGTTATGTTTAACTTATGGATATGTTCCGGAATGTTTGTTACAGTTCAAATTGGCATACTTTCGCAGTTTGTCAAGTTTAGTCCCTGTAAGCGAATTAACTTGTTTTTGCCATACTAAAGCCTTCAAAACTTATTTCTAAGTTATGTAAGGGTTATTTAAGGTATGTTGAGTATATGTTGATGTTCCGGAGTATTTGTCGCACTAAACTGAGTATGTTTATGCACCAGTTTGCGTATAATTCTCCAGAAAGCGATGTAGAGTTTGAAATTGAGCAAAAGTCAAAACATGAAAAATGTAAAACACAACCAAACAAACATTGGGATCAAATAACATTGTTTTATTGATAATAGAACTGTTCATAATGATTACAAGCACAAATGTTACACCTATACTCGGCGCTCAGCATGTTATAGTAATAGTATATCTGCTGCTCTTCATTCGTCACCAATTCATTGCAAAACTTCATCTTATCCATAAACGTCGTCGTTATCATGTCTATGGTCAACCTTGTGCCTAAGTTGCATGAACTCTTCCTTGATTTTATTAATGACCGCCTTGGGACTATGATGTTTAAGAAATGGCATCTTAAACTCTTCCCATGACATGGCCCTTGCCGCTTCGGCCCCTATTTCATTCTTTTTATTATCCCACTAATCTTTGGCTTGCCCTCTCAACTGACACGTTCCGTAAGCAACGAATTCACTTTCAAACACCCCTTTAATGTCGCCCAACCATCTTTGGCAAATTATCGGGTCAACCTCCCCGTTGTAGATTGGCGGTTTACACGCCATAAATTCTTTGTATGAACACCCTTTACGTTCTCCCGATTTCTCTTTCATAAGGTTGACAATATCCTCCAACCTTTTGACTCGTTCCTCGACAAGTGACAACACCGTGTTTTGAATTTTTTCTATAAACCCGGATAGACTACCTTCAATTACCTTCCCCACTTCTTCGGCAATTATCTCTTTCATTTGTTCGGTGCTTGTCTGCACCGGATCATCATCGTTTCTTTCCGACACTTGAAACTGAAATGTTTACATTAAACGTTAAATATTTCATTTATGACATTGCTTCATTTGTTTCGGTTTAGCCAAGTTCCTAACTTGCTTTAACCGTTCACATTTGGTGCACTTTCCGGGTTTGAGTGAATTAATACACTCTTCCCATGCACATCAATTTACTTCTCATTTTCTTACATAAGATATAATTTATTAAAATAATGAATTAATTCTTACCGGACGATCGATCAAGCTTGAATCGAACACTTTGTTGACAACCTTAAGCTCTGATTACCAACTTGTAACACCCGTCTAATTACTACTTGAATTTAATAAAAATTCATACTATTTAAACTAAAAGATGTCTAATTAAAACATAAGTTCCAAAACAAGTTCTAAAGATAACCAAACATTAGTCAACTACCAACTAATTCAGATATTCATAAGTTGTTTAGCAAAATGTTTACATCCGAAAACATTGTCTATCAAAGTTAAGATAACGCGGAAGCTCAAAAGTGTGTGTTCAGTTCTTTAACAACTTGCTTGACCGCCATCCGTAAGATTCCCAACATCACCTAAAGTCAAACCATCCAAAATGTTTGTTTGACAATGAATTTAATCATACAATCAAGTTCTAGCATCAAAACATGAAAAACAAAATAAAATTTCGAAAGTAATCGTGCCGCGAGTCGCGGCAGGTACCTATCATTCTTTCGCGTACCGCGGCAGCTGCTGCGTGTCGCGGAAGGATCAAAAGATCCTGTCGCGTTGCGCGGGTGGAACAGTTTTCCAGCAGATGCAGGTTTTTGACCTGCATTTGCTGCCAGTTCCGGAAACTCAGATTTTCAACTTCAAATGAGCATAACTTTTGACTCGTAAGTCCGTTTTAAGTGATTCTTTTTCCTATGTGTCTGTAAATTCATTACCAACATGCCTATTATGATTATCATACCGAAAATTTGATTTATGGGCCGAACGCCTAACAGTCACTTATGCAATTATCCGACCCGTTCTAACTTTACTCAATTAGCTACTATTTAACTAGTGAGCCTATGGCACCTTATACCCAACATCCGGGGCTTATCGTCACCGCATTTCTTTACCAATCTCATGGCTTAATGCTCTTGTGATTGTTATCGCCATAGCTAACTATTAAAACACTAATACGACAATTTACACTTCTAATCGACCCGTTGGCTCACCTTGTGGAATCCTCCAATATGATGACTACCAGACGGTTTCTTTTCACTCTAAGCCTATTAATTCAAGTAACGATCATGATCGCTACCATCAACACAATATTTATCCTACAATACAACTATACATAATTTAACAACAATTCGCTTAATGTAACGGGTCAAGTTACATACCTTTAGTGCACGCCCTTCAAACGCAAATCGCCACCGGCTTGTCCACTTGACGCTCCGGTATCTTTTCCTATGCAGTTCAATCATGATTCGTTTAGAACTCCTTTTCAATCATATATTGCATAATTTGCCAAATCATCACAATCATGCGTTTTAACTTTAAATTTCAATTTTCGAGCCTTCTTTGGGGCATTTTTACAAACACTTAACGGGCAGAATTTTACATCTTTTATTTTCTAATTCATGGCTTGCTACTTAGCCTTGATTAACATCAATTGAGCTATTACATATAGAATTACGCATCATATTTTCAGAAATCGGTTTCTATGCAATCAATTTACACTAGATTAGCATTCTACACCCTAGTGTTCATCATTTTCTCATAAAACCCATGAATGACCTTAAATGCACTCATGAACTTTCCAGAATTTAGGCATGATTTCACATGTTATTGTCTAGGTTTTTACTCCTAGACATGATGTCTGTCGTTAGTGACATGCAAAAACCGAAATAAACTAGGTAGCTAGAGTAAGTCGGATATCGAACCAGAGGAGGATTGTGGAAAGTGTCGAATGAAAAGTATTAATTAATTACTACTGAATTGGAAAATCGGTGTGATTGATTATAAGAATTATCTAAAGTAACGAATAAAAATTAAGAAAAAGAGTGAGTGTAATAAACAATGATGAGAAAAGGTGATCACTCCGGGATTCAGATTGTGTGATTAACTAATAACTTAGCTGATTATCATATTGGATACTATTGGTTAAACGATATAATTATCAACTATTCATGCAATGAATAATTATTCAACCAACAAAGTATAATCGGATTTAAACGTATTTATGTCTCTGTCTAACACAGGATTCGTTTGTCAAACGAATTATAAGAACGCAAGTAAAGACCGTCTGTCACACGGTTACAATCCGAACTCAATACATAAAACAATAAACCAAATCAATAGTGTCTTACACAATCATTCACCCGAAGTGTCGACGAAAGATTTAGCCGCTCATCTCGGTTGTATGATCTTCACAAGCTTGAACCACGGTTGAAACCCCCCACTGCCGTCAATGATCCCCCCCTATATGTTGATGTCGGCTGCTTTCTAATATTCCTTCCAATCCTCACATGTGCAGCCCAATATCTCCACAAAATATGATGGGCTTGGTCCAACAAAACAATCCCTTCAATAAATTCCCCCAGTCCACGTAAATGTCACTCCACCAATCGGCCCAACAAGAAGTCTACGTGAACTGCTTCCTTCAATAAAGAATGATGATGTCTTTGACTTTGTTTCCAATCGGCCCAATCCAAAACAATTGATCTTCGTGTGCCTCTTCTTTTTATTGCTTTTCACGTGTTCCCTGACTCCTTTTCATGTGTTCTCAAACCTCAAAACCTTGTACCATCAAAAGATATGATGATGATGATTTTATTAGAATTCAAGTGATGTCAGGATAATTAAGAATCCCTTCACCAAAAGCTTTGCATGTGCCTCCAATATAATATTGTGTTGCATCAAATTAATACCCTCCAAAAGTCTTCATGTACATGTCCCTCTATTTGGGTTTTTAATTCTTTAAAACCTTTTCAACAAATAAAGCATGTGCACTTTGTTTTAACCGTAAGCTACGAACTAAAACGTAGTCTACGTTTCCAACATACTGTCTCTTTTGTATTCTTGGCCGTAGACTATGCATACCATAACGTGGGCTACATTCTTGCATGGCTGGAACATTTTATTAACTAATTAACAGCCCCTAGACTTCGTTCGTGTGCGTTCCTTTTGCATCCAAACAATCTTTTAGACACAAAACATCTATCGAATTATATCTTTTGCATTGTTTATCATCCCTGATAGTTCCGCTTCATCAGCACATGCTCTAACTTTACCGGTTTAGACGGTTAACCTGTGAAACCACAAAACCCCGTAGATATCATATTCGAAACACACAATCGCCTAAAACGCAATAAAAACACAATATTTAAACAATTTAACACCCGGGTTTCACATTCTCCATCACATCCCCACACTTAACGTTGATTGTCCTCAAGCAACCATTATAAACATTACTCACCTTATTAACAAATCACCACTGAATCCCTTACCGAATTAGCAATTTAAGGTCCCAAGTCATACCCGTCCCATAGACTGACATAATCGAGGTTGACAATCTGACAAATAAATGATACGCATTTAAAACAACTTAAGACTTACCTAACTAAAACTAACATGCTTATGATACTACACACATGCCACACGCCCCTCACAATGGTCACTCCTCTCGGTTTAATCAAGACTAGCGTGTAATGTGCTAGTATATAGTTCGCTCAAAACCAACTATGTCACCTTGCAATCATAAGCTTGTATAGCAATCAAACCTCCACTGTATCAAATAACATAGTACATATCAAAAGGACTTTCGGGTTTTGGGTTAAGGGTAAAGGTAAGGAAGTATTTTTTTTTTTTTGGATTTTTGTATTTATTTGGTGAACACCAAAGAATACCAAACCATAACAACTTTATTCACAAAAACTACTAATACTTTGGGTATTTTCGACCCATTTATTCAACACGAACATAACGATGATTTTTTTTTTCTTTTTCTTTCTTTTCTTTTTTTTTCTTCTTTTTTTATATTTTTTTCCAACAAATATCTAATACAATTGTCATTCATGGTTGGTAATCAAACGGGTCAAACAAGGTGTAACAAACGAAAGGTATAAGGCTCAACATGGTTAACTAAGGTGGGTGGATAAACAATCAACAAATAGAACAATGTGTTGATACATGGAATGTCTGTTGACTGCGTCTACAAAAAGTCTGAAGTCAAGATTGGTCAACAGGGGGTCAAAGTGTAAATATTGTGTTAAATAGGTGTTGGACCGCTTATTAGTCAATGTATCATAGTGGACCGCTTATTTGTCATTAGTCTTGGACCGCTTATATGTCAAGTGTTCTGGACCGCTCATTTGGCATGTCTTATGAGCGGACCAGAAACTCTATAAATAGGGTTGAGAGGTTCATTAGTTAAAACGATGGATGTGTGTGCTACGGTGCTGAAACTCTGCTGAAATTTTATCAGAAAGCAATATAAACACAAGGAATTGAAAGGATTAGCTGTTGTTACTTTACTTACGTTGATTCCGCCTTCGTATGTAAAGATGAACTACTTCGACTGACTTTTCGGGTCATAGAACGGTCCAACAAGTGGTATCAGAGCTCAGGACGAGGAGTTCATACTACGACAGCATAGATCTGCAGAAATCTCTCTTTTCTACTCACTTTCTCTCATACTTTTTCAGTTTCTAGTGGTTCCAACGGTCAAAATTGTCTGAAATTTGAGTATAACGTGTAAAACATACTTTTAACAAACCCTAGAAAGAATCAGGTGAAAATACGGACTAAAAATGGTAAAAACTGGTTAAAAACTGTCGATCGCGTTTTCGGACATTGGATCGCTTATCTGGACATAACCTGCTTGGATCGCTCCAAATTCACACTTGGGATCGCTTTTTCGGACAATTTAACTCTCTGGATCGCTCGAACAGACAACATTGTTGAACCGCTCGAACGATCACATTTGAACCGCTCAAACGATCTTTCTCTGAACCGCTCGAACGGACATATCTTAGACCGCTCGAACGGACAGTATTTGAACCGCTCGAACGATCATTCTCTGGATCGCTCGAACGAACATACTCTCGGTCGCTTATTTGACATATTGTGGATCGCTCGAGAGGATTTAGTCATTACTGTCTGGTCCGCGTATACAAACATATATTGGACCGCTTTTCTGTCAGACTGTTTAGACAGGATCGCTGTTGTGATTCTGTTGTTTTTCAAAATCAAAAATTTTTTCTAAGTGTTGTTTGATTTTGCAGGTACGTTCACAATGGATGATATGTTCTTGAATCCATTTAGCGACATGTACGCATTCACAGGAAGTTCAGGAAACAACGATTCGACATCGAACAATACGAACGAAAATCAACCAAAAGAGAAAAAGAAAGAAGCTTGGGAGTCCGAAAGTGCATTTGGAACATTTAACAAACCTCCTAAGTTGATGGCTATAGAAGATTACAGCAGGTGGGCAACAAAGTTTGAAGATTGGTTGATGGCATTCGCCTTTCCCAGTTGGAAGAGTATGAAAACTGGTTATGCTAATGGAAAGAAGAATGGCGAAGCATTAAGATCAGCTGAAGAAATTGATAATTTTGGGGCTGAACAAAAGTGTGTTGCTTTGCTGTTTCAATCGGTTCGGGAGGATATTATCTCTCTAATAGATTATACAAATGCTAAAGATTTATGGGATAAACTCAAAAAAAGTGTATAGGGAGTACTGAGATTATAAAAAATAAGAAGAAACTGCTTAAAAAAGAGTTTGACATGTTTAGTTGTCTTAAGAATGAATCGGTGTGCAAAATGATTGAACGGTTCGGTCATCTGAAGCTGGAACTGGCACGACATGATATTGAGTATTCTCCGGAAGAACTTGTGGATAAACTGTTTGATTCATTACCAGACGAGATGGATTGGAGATATTATGCGTTGATGTTGAAGAACACTATTGCTCCTGAAGATTTAAAACCAGATGTGGTGATTGAAAGACTTGAAAGCCATGAGCTAGAGTTGAAGAAAACATACAAAGTTAATCACTCATCCTATCAGCAGAATCTGGATCTGTATTATCCAAAAAGCTTGATCCCGAAAGCTACTTCTCCGAAAACGGCATTTTCTGCTGAGAATGTTTCTTCAACAAACAAAGAAAGTTAAAGCAGTTCAAGCAGCGGAAGCCACAGTGGTTATCACAGTGGATCTACGTCTTCTGCAAATCGTTCTGATGCGAAGTTTTCTTGTAACATCGCGATAGATCTAAAGAACGCACAGAATTTTGATGAAGAGTCGGCCAAGCAACAAATGGTTTTTCTGGCATCTGTGCTAGAGTCCTATGAAGGTTTGGTGGCTGGAAAGATCGGGAATACAAATCTGACAAAAGAAGACTACGATCAGATAGACCCCGAAGAAATGGAGCTTATTGACATTCGTTGGGCAATGGCAAGTGCTGTTCGACGTGTGCAACGTTTCATGGAAATTACTGGGAGAAAAACGATTGGTGGTCCGTCCACAAAGTTGGGGTTCGACAAATCTAAGGTGACATGCTTCAAGTGTAAGCAGAAGGGTCACTTCAAACGGGAATGCAGAAATGCATATGCTGATGAGTCAGAGAATCCATTTCGAGATGACTACTACAAAAAGGCAATCTACCATCAGAATAAATCCGAGCCACCTAGATTGAAGCAGTCTGATGATAACAGAGATAAATCAAGGGCTTTGGCAGTGATTTATGATGACGAGGGGTACGATTGGAGTAAAGAAGTGTTACCGGAAGAAGATGCGGTTGGTTACACATTCATGGCAAATGATGATGAACCGATTCCATGGAAGGATGATCGTACAGAGGAACAGAAGTACCAATACAGGAAGATGACTGCTGAAACAAAGATTATCTGACTTTCTGGTGTATACTTGGAAGCAAGAAGAGCAAATCGTTGGGATCCGGACAGAGAGTGCTATCTTGATCGGTATGGCAATGTGGCGATTGATGACAAAACGCTAGATATTGAAGCCATCATTCAGGAGTACAAAGAAGAGGATGAATACTGGCAGCATAAGTGGTGGGGAACACCAACTTCGAAGATGATTGAGGAGAAGAAAGAAAAAGAGAGAAAGGAAAAAGAAGAGAGAGAGAAGAAAGAAAACGCAGAGACTGAGAGATCGAAGATGGTTGATACGGGGTTGATCGATGTGACTCGGAAGTTGACAACTGAGAATTTAGAGAAAATGGCTGACAAAGTGCTAGCTGCGAAAGCACTTGAGGTAGATTCTAATTCTGTCTCTGAGTCAAAAGGGAAGGTCAGTCAAAGTGAGTCAACATCCAGGTCAGGTAATAAAGTCGATGGAAATGTTGACTGCAAAAATTGCACCAAACAATGCAATTTTTGTAGTACTGTCACGTATTTGAATGATGAGAAATTCAAAAATCTGAAATCAAAAGTTAAAACTTTTGAAGATCAGATTCTCAATCGTGACACAGGGTTAAAAGTTTCAACTGAACGGTTTAATGAATTAACAACTAAATGTGACAAAATTACAACTGACTATGAAAAGTTAATTCTGGAAAACCGTCAGATCTCCGAAAAATTTGAGAAACTTAAAAGTGTTGTGAAAGACAGTGATGATCGAAACGGCAAAACATTCAAAGAAAACGAACATCTAAGAGCTGTGTTGCAATTCAAAGAAAAATCAATTAATGAACAACTGGATGAGATTGCAAAATTAAAACTTAAGGTTAAAGAAATTGAGATTGAAAATGAAAGAATTCAGTTGAAATTAAACAGCTATAGCTCAGCTAGCTTTGTTTTGCAGCACATCGTTCCCAAACCTATAGGAAAAAACAAAGCTGGTGAGGATGTGTTTTCTGATGGAACGGGTGTAGGGTTTCACAAAGTTCCACCGCCAATTTTAGACAACTACACGAAAAAGCAGTCTAGTTTGGTGGAAATTGAGGAAGAAAGTGATGTTACACTTCCTGAGAACATTGATGTCACGTTCACGTCTTCCAATGAAGAGGGTGTCCAAAATGATGTGGTGAAAAGTGTGATAGACAAAGTGCTTAAGCCGGATTGTGACACTTCTGAGGAGGATGGGTGTTTTCTAGATAAATACATTCCGAAGCAAAAGTCCAAAAACAACTTATATGATGAATCTGATCTTGTCATGTACAAGATGTCGGGATCGGATAAGTTGTTTTCGGATTCTGAGTTTCCATTAGAGAATGTTAATCTGAACAAATTGACAAATGTTTTCAAACTGGTCGAAGTCGAGTTGTCAGCAGTGAACAATCTGAGTCGAAAGAAAGAGAGGGTTTACAACAAGAAAACTGTTTATCCACCACGTTTTTACAATAACAACAGAAACAATTGGTCGGGTGGTTATCAGGGGGGTAAACCATTTCATAAAAGAAATGTTGCAAACAAGAGGTTTGTCGAAAAGAAAAAGTTTGTGAATAGTTCAAGTTCACTTGCTGATGAAGAAAAAGAAATTTTTACAAAATCAAACAAAGAATTTTTTGAGAAGAGAGCTTCACAGGCTCAGTCTGAAGGCACGAGTAGGGTAGCTGATACTCGTACGTGTTTTAGATGTGAACAGGTTGGTCATATTGCACGAAAGTGTACATATGTGAAGCCTAAGACTGAAGCTGTGAAGGTTCAACAAAAGAAAGTTGATGTGAAGGGTAAAACACCGATGTATGTTGAGAAGAAAGTTGTTGGGAAGAAAAATGTTCAAATTGACAACTTGAAAGTAAAAACTGAACCCGTAAAGAAGTTGGTAAATCAAAATGATACATTTTATAAGAGGGTTGCAGTAGTTCAACAGGTGTGGAAACCTAAAATTGAACCTAAAGTTGAGAAGAAAGTTTCAACTTCTGAGGTGAAAAAGGCTGAAGAATCAATTACGGTTGATTATGATGCACAATTTCCACCTCTTAAGTCTAAGAATTTCGAAATTCAAATTGCCAAAGTCACAGTTACACCTAAGGCTGATAAGGCCTGGGTGGACACCATGTTTGACTAAACAATTTGAATTGCCGGAGCTTCCTGGTTTGCGAAGCATGAATCGGCATCTTTCTTGAAGTTGTTTAAATGATGATCTGTTATGTGCAGGATCTTCCAAAACTTGTATCCAGGTGGATAATGGATAGTGGAGCGTCAAGGCATATGACAGGGAAGACCGCATTGCTGTATGATGTGAATGACATTAATGGTGGTTATGTGGGTTTTGCGGGTAATCAAGGAGGAAGGATCATAGGTGAAGGAACATTATCTAATGGCATTATCACGTTTGAGAGAGTTAACTACATCGCTGAGCTGGAGAACAACCTGCTGAGTATCTCCCAGATCTGTGACAGGATGTATACTACTCATTTCACCGACAAAGAATGTTTGATCTTGAAACCGGGATTTGTGATACCTGAAGAGTGGATCATCATGAGGGCACCAAGAGTCAACGATATGTATGTGTTGGACATGAGCGTTGCTACTACAACCACGGGTCAGGCTCATTGTTTTGTGTCCAGAGCAACGGAAAAAGAGTCAAGGTTATGGCACAGAAAGATGGGGCATATTCACCTAAGGAAAATGAATCACTTAGTGCATAACGACTTGGTCACTGGAGTGAATATTAAAGGTTTTCATCTGGAAGGGGAGTGCATAAGTTGTGTCAGAGGCAAACAGAAGAAAAAGTCACACCCTACAAAACAAGTCAATTCAGTTTCAAGACCTTTGGAAAGACTTCATATGGATTTATTTGGTCCAGTGAACGTCAAAAGTATAACAGGAGATTCCTATTGTCTGGTTGTGACTGATGACTACTCCAGATTTTCGTGGGTCATGTTTTTGAAAACGAAAGACGAAACCTTTGATAGTTTGATAGTATTGTTTAAGAAAATTGAGAATCTGTACCAGAGACCGATTTGTAGAATTCAAAGTGATAATGGTACTGAGTTCAAAAACAGTAAGATGGAGGAATACTGTGATGAAAGAGGTATACTGCATGAGTTTAGTGCTCCGTACACTCCTCAGCAAAATGGAGTTGCAGAACGCAAGAACCGGACGCTAATCGAGACAGCCAGAACGATGCTTGCAGATTCCAAGTTACCTATTAATTTCTGGGCTGAAGCTGTTTCTGCTCCATGTTATACTCTCAATAGAGTTCTTACTGTGAAGAAGTTCAACAAGACGTGTTTTGAGCTAATCAATAAACGCAAGCCGAATTTGAAGTATCTAGAACCGTTTGGGTCACCCTGTACGGTAATAGAGCCGAATGGCAAGTTTGGTTCAAAGAACTTTGAAGGAATATTTGTTGGATATTCAGGTCCTACACGGCGTGTCTTTGTTCCAAGTGAAAAGCGTGTTATTGAAGCAACAAATGTTGAATGTCAGGGTTATACTATGCCGCCTCAGAATCCTGGTGATTCATGGCGTTTTCATTATGACAAACTTTGGGAATCGTTTGACATGAGAGAAGAATCAGAGGAAGAGGAAGATTTTTTTGATGAGCTGGATATTTTACGAGAGTATGAATCGTCGCTCAGGTTTCCAGCAGAGTATTCTAGCAGACCTCGGGAGACTTCAAATGATGCTGACGCAGGTCCTAGTAACGCTGGTGAACATGATGATGAAGTTGCTCCTGGTAATCAGTCGGAGGTGAATGATGATCAAGAAGCTGAAAACATGCCAGTTTTTGACCATGGTGATTCAGATCTTGAGGGGGAGCAGATCCAGTTGTCAAGTCAAACAAACCAAGTTGGTGAACAAGATGCAGAGCAGAATGTTACTAATCTGGAAGGAAATGTAGATGTTCCAAGCGAAGTGATGCCGCGAACTCTTTCTTATCATCCAGAGGAGTTGATAATAGGAGAATTGCAATCGGGCGTTCGGACGAGACGTCAAATTGACCAGGGCTTAACATGTTTTTATTCTACAGTAGCACCTTTACAAACTGAATTTTCATTAAGTTGTTTTATCTCGCAGGTCGAACCGCGAACTTACAAAGAGGCGCTTACTGAAGACTCTTGGGTCATAGCGATGCAAGAAGAATTAAGTCAGTTTGAGAAGTTAGGTGTGTGGAAGTTGGTTGATTTACCGGATGGTCAAAGAAAAATCAATACAAAATGGGTTTTCAAATGTAAAAGGGACGACAGAGGAGTGGTTGTAAGGAACAAAGCTCGACTCGTTGTTCAGGGCTTTAGTCAACAGGAGGGGATTGATTTTACCGAAGTCTATGCTCCTGTCGCACGACTAGAGGCTATCAGAATTTTCCTAGCATTTGCGTCTTGGAAGAATTTCAAAGTATTTCAGTTAGATGTTAAATCAGCGTTTCTTTATGGGAAGGTCAAAGAGGAGGTTTATGTTGGTCAGCCGCCGGGCTTTACTGATCCAATCCACAAGAACAAAGTTTATCTGCTGGACAAAGCGTTGTATGGTCTACATCAGGCGCCGAGAGCCTGGTACGAGACGTTGTCTCAACACCTACTCGCTAACCAGTTCATACGTGAAAAAGTGGATGCCACTCTCTTCACTAAATTCGTTGATGGTCATCTTCTGATAGTACAGATTTATGTAGATGATATAATTTTTGGATCGACGAATGAGAAATTATGCAAAGATTTCGAACAGGTGATGAAGCAAAAATTTGAAATGTCTTCAATGGGGGAGATGAAATTCTTTCTGGGACTACAAGTTGAACAACTTCCTGAAGGGATTTTCATTCATCAAACGAAGTACGTGCATGATATTCTGGAGAAATTTGGAATGTCAAGTTCTACTCCAGCTGCTACCCCACTTGCGACTAATCATGGAATTCACCCAGATCTCACCGGAGACAGGGTTGATGAGACACTTTATCGATCCATGATAGGTTCTTTGATGTACCTAACTGCTTCACGTCCTGACATCATGTACCCAACGTGCCTCGCAGCAAGATTTCAGTCTAACCCGAGAGAATCGCACATGATTATTGTGAAGAGGATTTTACGTTACTTGAAAGGCACACCCACTTTGGGGTTGTGGTATCCTCGCAAAGGCGATTTTACACTCGAAGGGTTTTCCGATTCAGATTTCGGATGCTGCAAAATTAACGCGAAATCAACAACTGCAGGATGCCAGTTCTTTGGTCCGAGATTGGTTACTTGGCAGTGTAAGAAACAAACATCTGTGGCGCTATCTACATGTGAAGCAGAGTATGTTTCTGCTAGCAGTTGCTGCTCTCAGATCCTGTGGATACAGCAACAGATGCGCGACTACGGTTTGCAGTTTCTTAACAAACCTCTGTTTGTTGATAATGAGGCCGCAATTAATATAACTAAAAATCCAGTACATCACGCTAAAACTAAACATATCGAGATTCGTCATCACTTTATTCGCGATTGCTTCGAGAAAAAGTTGATACGAATTGAGAAAATCCATACTGACGAACAAAAAGCTGATTTGCATACCAAAGCTTTTGATAAAACTAGGTTTCAATATTTGTTAAAATTTAATGGTATGAAATTGCTTTCGGTGTCGGATGGAGTTGTGAGCGTTGATGAGAGTACTGTTGCGGATGAAGATGAGAAACAATCTACGATGGTTTGTCGATTTTTTACGTGTTTTGGTATTTAGGGGGAGATAGATAGTTGTACATATTTTATTTTCAGAAAAAACAAAAACAGTAAAAAATGCTAAAATACAAAAACATGATAAAATTGAAAAAGAGCTTGTGTATATAGGGAAAATGATAGTACATCAGCTAGACAATTATAGTATGCTAAAGATTTGGAAAGATAAAATGAGTTAAACAGTCTCACTAATGATGTGTCGATAGGTTTTTGTACATTTAGTAGATTTATTCGGGATATAAACCTAAAATTTCAAACTTGTGAAATTCGTGGGGAACACTACTTGGATATATAGGTAACCCCTGAAATCTCGTTTGAAAGGTCTCGTATTCTGATATACTAGGTGTTTATACTCTATGATGTCTGGGGTATTATTCCGGGACTTCTGCTGAACGGTGGTTCTGACCTAGTCCCTGGCTAATACTTTCACCAAAATGCTTGAAATATAGCATAAAGCCCTCAGCTGATTAGACAATAAAATTGATAATCAGTTGTTGTAGCTGAAAAGATTCTCTAAAGGGAACACACTGCAAAGTCGAAGCTGATATCTCTCTGCTGAACGGAAGTTCTGACCTGAGATCCCTCAGTTCTCGCATACCCTAATTTATGTACAGACATCATTGTAGTATTTTTGCCTGTAAGACTGAATATTGGGATTCTGGATACGGGAGTATATTCAAGAGGTGGGACACATGGATTGATCTAAGTTCTTAAAACACTTAAACAGTATCCAGAATAGATTGAAGTTTGTATGAAAATTTAAGATGGATCAGTATATCGACAATCGAGATGAATTGTTTAAATCTGAGTATGTAATGTAGCTTAACGGTACTTGTAATCTGTCTGGAAAGCTGATATGATTCCCTGACACGCTCGCCAAAAACAAATATGTAAATAGTTTATTTTCTGCAATTTAAGTTTTCTGTTATTTCATTTTTTAGTTTAGATCATCTTAAAATCCAAAAAGATTTTATTTCTGCTTTATTTTAGACAAACCAGAGTGGAAAGTTGATTGTCGGATTCTGGAAAGATGAAGCAGATGCAGGAGATTCTGAGCTGAAGAATGAGGAGAGCTTACATTGGTGAAAAATGTGTTTATTTTCAAAGTCACAAACAAGTTCATTAAGCTGATACTTGGTATTTTCAGAAAGAAAATTGGAAAATAGTTTTATTAAATCAGTTTGATTCGTCAAAGATCAACCAGGGTCATTAATTTGAATTTGGTAGATTAATCAAGTATTCAGGGTCATTAACTTGAACTTGAAAACTTGAGTGGATTTCTATAACTGATTAAATTTGTGTTTATTGTTTGAAAAGATAGATTGTAATATTATTGGTTGAGTAACAGGTTTGGATGATATTTCCCAACGGAGGCAAATTGCAAAAGCTTGAACTAGATATCTCAAGATTCCAGCATAATGAGAGGGGGAGTCAGTGAGAGGGGGAGTCTGGGTCAACAGCTAATGGGAAGTATGGAGTCAGTTCTAGAACCTGTGAAGAATGCTGGTGAAGATAGACAGAGTTGGTGAAAAGACAAAGACTGAAGACTATGGATCTGAAGATGCTAAAAGACTACGTCAACATCCAATGGGGAGTCTGTTGATACATGGAATGTCTGTTGACTGCGTCTACAAAAAGTCTGAAGTCAAGATTGGTCAACAGGGGGTCAAAGTGTAAACATTGTGTTAAATAGGTATTGGACCGCTTATTAGTCAATGTATCATAGTGGACCGCTTATTTGTCATTAGTCTTGGACCGCTTATATGTCAAGTGTTCTGGACCGCTCATTTGGCATGTCTTATGAGCGGACCAGAAACTCTATAAATAGGGTTGAGAGGTTCATTAGTTAAAACGATGGATGTGTGTGCTACGGTGCTGAAACTCTGCTGAAATTTTATCAGAAAGCAATATAAACACAAGGAATTGAAAGGATTAGCTGTTGTTACTTTACTTACGTTGATTCCGCCTTCGTATGTAAAGATGAACTACTTCGACTGACTTTTCGGGTCATAGAACGGTCCAACACAATGAATGGATCCTAATGCCTTTATCATTTATGTGCATACGCTAAACCACAGTCTCGACACGTATCAAACCACACAAGTTCTACCACAAAGCAACATATGGCCTACACTCAACAATTGAACAGTTATTGGAAATTCAACTAACAATCTAGTAGGCTCAAATATCTCACAGAACAAAAGGAATATGGGTTACCGACACGTAGCATGTGTAATTCCTAAAGCATGTTACCCCTAGTTAGGCATCTCTTCTCAACTATTTTTTAAACTTGTCAGAAATACTCTCATGAAACTTAAAGGGACAACTATGACTAGGGATCTAAGTTAGTTTAATATCAGCAAGAAACCCTTTAGCAATTGAAAATTTAGGTTTTCATGTAGTTCAATCACACTTGAGAAACAAAAATTTTCAAAATTTTTCAATTTTTAGCAATTTCAACCAATTCAAGCATTTAAGATCAACAATCTTACCAACCTTCTCTCGAGTTACCGCATCCCCACACTTGGGATACATTGTCCCCAATGTATGGTGCAATTTATAGTCATAACCCGAGAGATACCACCCTACAAACCATGAACGGCTAACACCTAGACGACTCGACACAAGGAAACCACTCCCAACACAAAAATTTCACACCACCAACTACACAAAAACAAATAAAACACAGGATAGATAAACACATGCACCTGATCAGAAAACAAGTGAGTGTCTGTGAAGGTGTAACTATTGCGATCTAACTGGAACATACGCCGACATAGATTCTTTGAAATCTCACCGGGGATGTTGCCAAACATCCCCACACTTGATTCATTGCATCCGTGAAGATGGAACGTAGAAACCTGTCAAAACACAAACACACCAAAATGAAACCAAAACAAAGTACAAACTCTACATCCTCGGGCTGCCTCCCGAGAGCGCTAAGTTTAAAGGTCTTCAGCCAGACCGTACCTGATATGCGTTACGGTGGTCTCAATGCACACTTACCCACTGTATTTCCCATGAATGCTCGAAATTTTACATGCCATCTCTATAGGTTTGTCAGTATAATTGGCATGTTCAGACCGCGCATGCGGGTTTCGCTAATCCACTTCACGATATGTACCCTGATGTCTTGTAGATTCACCCTTCTCATCTTCTTCCTCGAACCCTCTTCCCCACACTTGTTAAGTTGAATGATTGATATGGGGAGAGGTTTGGTACACACATTCATCTCATCAGACTGCTCTGCCTCCTCATCCTCACACACTATCTGATCCACCAGTGACTCTTCATCAGATAAAGGATTCATTGGTGTGGTATTATCCTCCACAACCTCCTCCTCCATGTGAGAATAATCTCTAATATCATCAGGTAATGGTGAGAGACGCTCTTCTATTTCTATCTTCATTTTTAACTTCTGACACTTGGAAACTAGACAGCTGATTCGATCTTCATCGGAAAGGTTGGGTGCTGATAAATACTGCTCGAGTTTGGACAAAGTCACTTCCAAGGTAGCAAGCTTTTTCTCCTCCTCGGTCTGATAAGTATAGACACCCTCGGGCTCAGGATATTCCTCGGGATGATACTGTCGGTATCCCTGATACGGTGTTGAGATGTACGCATCCATCATTTTTTTATTCCAATACTCTGGATTTTCCAAATACATCGCGCACACATCATCATAATAAGAAGTATGATAACGACCGCAACAGAAACATCGTCCATCCGTCCTTGGCTCATAATAAGCATCCTCGTCCCGATCCCATCCATTAGAGTAATAACCATCCTCCACCGTTGTATCAGAATCATAGAAATATGGTGGAGGGGAAGGATTATCATAGCAAGGCATCAGTGGTTCTTCCAATTTCGCTTTTTCCCGTCTAAATCGGGCCTCGTGGCAACCGATACATGGGTGAAGTGGTTCCCTACACAAAATGCATCTGAGAGAGCTGCAGAATATTGTAAGATCTGTCATCCTGCACAAACACAAAAACACAAGCACCACGCATAAATCTGAACAAAACAAAACAAAACTGACACTATTTTTGGATTTTTATTTTTTATTTATTTTTTTTTAAACTAAAACTTAACACTAAACACTTTGCGCACGCCTCCCTGGCAACGGCGCCATTTTGATGTCTGTCGTTAGTGACATGCAAAAACCGAAATAAACTAGGTAGCTAGAGTAAGTCGGATATCGAACCAGAGGAGGATTGTGGAAAGTGTCGAATGAAAAGTATTAATTAATTACTGCTGAATTGGAAAATCGGTGTGATTGATTATAAGAATTATCTAAAGTAACGAATAAAAATTAAGAAAAAGAGTGAGTGTAATAAACAATGATGAGAAAAGGTGATCACTCCGGGATTCAGATTGTGTGATTAACTAATAACTTAGCTGATTGTCATATTGGATACTATTGGTTAAACGATATAATTATCAACTATTCATGCAATGAATAATTATTCAACCAACAAAGTATAATCGGATTTAAACGTATTTATGTCTCTGTCTAACACAGGATTCGTTTGTCAAACGAATTATAAAAACGCAAGTAAAGACCGTCTGTCACACGGTTACAATCCGAACTCAATACATAAAACAATAAACCAAATCAATAGTGTCTTACACAATCATTCACCCGAAGTGTCGACGAAAGATTTAGCCGCTCATCTCGGTTGTATGATCTTCACAAGCTTGAACCACGGTTGAAACCCCCCACTGCCGTCAATGATCCCCCCCTATATGTTGATGTCGGCTGCTTTCTAATATTCCTTCCAATCCTCACATGTGCAGCCCAATATCTCCACAAAATATGATGGGCTTGGTCCAACAAAACAATCCCTTCAATAAATTCCCCCAGTCCACGTAAATGTCACTCCACCAATCGGCCCAACAAGAAGTCTACGTGAACTGCTTCCTTCAATAAAGAATGATGATGTCTTTGACTTTGTTTCCAATCGGCCCAATCCAAAACAATTGATCTTCGTGTGCCTCTTCTTTTTATTGCTTTTCACGTGTTCCCTGACTCCTTTTCATGTGTTCTCAAACCTCAAAACCTTGTACCATCAAAAGATATGATGATGATGATTTTATTAGAATTCAAGTGATGTCAGGATAATTAAGAATCCCTTCACCAAAAGCTTTGCATGTGCCTCCAATATAATATTGTGTTGCATCAAATTAATACCCTCCAAAAGTCTTCATGTACGTGTCCCTCTATTTGGGTTTTTAATTCTTTAAAACCTTTTCAACAAATAAAGCATGTGCACTTTGTTTTAACCGTAAGCTACGAACTAAAACGTAGTCTACGTTTCCAACATACTGTCTCTTTTGTATTCTTGGCCGTAGACTATGCATACCATAACGTGGGCTACATTCTTGCATGGCTGGAACATTTTATTAACTAATTAACGGCCCCTAGACTTCGTTCGTGTGCGTTCCTTTTGCATCCAAACAATCTTTTAGACACAAAACATCTATCGAATTATATCTTTTGCATTGTTTATCATCCCTGCTAGTTCCGCTTCATCAACACGTGCTCTAACTTTACCGGTTTAGACGGTTAACCTGTGAAACCACAAAACCCCGTAGATATCATATTCGAAACACACAATCGCCTAAAACGCAATAAAACACAATATTTAAACAATTTAACACCTGGGTTTCACATTCTCCATCAAGACGCTATATCATCTCTATTCTATCCAAATAGCAAACATGCAACACCATATTTCAGATTTCCCAAATTCATGAGAATTTCAAACAGAGAATTAACTTCAAATTTTACATACCTTACAACCCCCTTGCAATGGGGATCAGTAATCTATGCTCGATTTTCGATTTTAACTTGGTTTGAGCCTTCAATTTGAGAGATTAGTGAGTTGTTAGGGTTTTGAGAGTGGGGGTCGCCCTTCTCCTGCTTTGATCGAACCAGGCACGTCAATGGTGTATTTGGTTTTTTTTATTTTTATTAAACTTAATAATATAAGTTTAGATTTTAACAACATAGGCCCCTCCACTTTTATTTAGTTTATATCTTTGGCATTTTAAATTCATTCATGTTTTAAAACGGGACAATTAACTAACTAGGTTATTTATTCCTAGTTAGCTCATTTTCGTTTATTTTATACTTTATATAATGCTAATATAAAGCCTTTTTAAATTTCGGGGTGTTACAAACCGGTAAAAGAAAGTCATACGCTCAATCATATCGGAGGAGCAATCGGTGTTTTTGGCTAATCGCAATATCTTAGATGGTCTTATGATAATTATTGAAGTCCTCTCTTGGGTTAAACAAGTTAAATCCAAAGAGCTTCTTTTCAAAGTCGATTTTAGCAAGGCTTTTGACTCCATCTCTTGGTCTTTCATAGACTCATTCTTGGAACAAATGTTTTTTCCTCCAAGATGGCGCCTTCGGATCAAAGGTATTCTCTCCTCGTCTCGTTCCTCTGTTCCAGTTAACTGGTCGCCAACAAGAGAATTCTTCTACGAACATGGGGTTAGGCATGGTGATCCCCTATCACCTTCATCTTTATTCTTGCAATGGAAGCCTTTTCATCCTTCGTGACTAGTGCAAACGAACTGGGATTCATTTGAGGTATATCCATTCCTAATGGTGGGTCGTCGATCACCCATCTAATCTTCGCCGATGATGTACTTTTGGTGGGCGAATGGTCTATCTCAAATGCAAGGAACATTCAAAGAATTATGCGGTGTTTCGCCATTGTCGCTGGGCTAAAACTCAATTATATAAAATCATGTTTGTATGGTGCAGGGGCAAATAGTGAGGATGCTAAAAATATGCCAGCAATTATGTGTTGTCAGGTTGGGTGTTTCCCTTTCATTTACTTGGGTATTAAAGTTGGAGCAAACATGAACAAGTACTCAAACTGTTCACCAGTGACTGAAGCTTTTGAGCATAGGTTGTCGCTATGGAAGGCCGCCACTCTTTCAATCGGAGGCAGATTCACTCTCATTAAATCTGTTCTCGACAGTTTACCAACGTATTATTTCTCGCTCTTTAAAGTGCCAAAGAGCGTATTGGCTAAACTGGAGCAACTTAGGCATAATTTTTTTCTGGCATGGCACGAGCGATAAATCAAAGATGGCGTGGGTGAAATGACTTGAAGTAATTGTTCCTCTTAAATCAGGTGAGTTGGGTCTTGGATTCTTACTTGATGTTAATCGGAGCCTTTTATCTAAATGGGTCTGGCGCTTTAAAAACGAACACAACATACTATGGAGAAAGGTTATATTGGGCTTGCACCTCTCAGCTCGTCGATGGGAGTTCCTACCGCTTGTTGATGCATGGGATGTCTGTTGACTACGTCTACATGAAGTCTTAGGTCAAATAGGTCAACAGTGGGTATAAATGTCAAAATATGTATTGTTAGATGTAGGTTCGCTTTTACGTCAAAATTGTATAGAGGTTCGCTTATAGGGACGTAGATGGTTCGCTCATGAGTCAAGTGAGTGGTTCGCTTATTTGTCAGTTGTATAAGCGAACCGGCTAGCCTATATATAGTGGTGTCATTCTGAGTGGATCTAGTAACGGATGTGTGTGCTCTGGAGCGA
Organism: Helianthus annuus; assembly: GCF_002127325.2. Taxonomy (NCBI): domain Eukaryota; kingdom Viridiplantae; phylum Streptophyta; class Magnoliopsida; order Asterales; family Asteraceae; genus Helianthus; species Helianthus annuus. The sequence goes on along the minus strand of NC_035436.2, from coordinate 76,557,458 downwards.
AACTCTGTCAAAATTTACTTAGAAAGCTATAAAAGCAGTGGAATTGAAAGGACAAGCTGTTGTAACGTCATATATACTGATTCCGCCTTTATATGTGATGATGAACTATCTCGGCTGACTTTTCGGGTCAAAACAACGGTCCAACAAGTGGTATCAGAGCTCAGGACGAGGAGTTCATACTACTACAGCTTATATCTGCAGAAATCTCTCTTTTCTACTCACTTTCTCTCATACTTTTTCGATTTACAGTGGTTCCTACGGTTGAAATTGTCTGAAAATGGAGTATAACGTGTAAAACATACTAATAACAAACCCTAGAAAGTTTTAGATTGAAATTCAGACTAAAAATGGTTAAAACAGGGTAAAAACAGTGATCCGCTTTTTCGGACAAGAGATTCGCTTTTTCGGACATTTGTTAATAGGTTCGCTCGTAATTCACACGAGATTCGCTCGAAATAACCTAAGTAGTTCGCTCATTCAGACAGCTTTACTGTTAGATTCGCTCGAACGGACACATACAGGTCCGCTCGAACGTACTTGTCTGGTCCGCTTGTTTGTTCAAGGACAGGTTCGCCCTTACGGTTCGCTCATTCGGACACTTTCTGGTCCGCTCGAACGAACAATTGTTGGTTCGCTCGAAAGTACAATACCTGGTCCGCTCGAACTAACATTGACTGGTCCGCTTATCAGAACCATACATATTCGCTTATCTGTCATTCTGTCAGATAGATCCGCTTATTAGTCTGTGTTGTTCAAATATTCCGAAAAAATTTTCGAAGTGTCGGTTGATTTTGTAGGTACAGTCAAAATGGATGATATTTTCATGAATCCGTTCAGCGACATGTACGCATTCACGGGAAGTTCAGGAAACAATGATACATCGTCGAGCAATACGAACGAGAATCAACCGAAAGAGAAAAAGAAAGAAGCTTGGGAGTTCGAGAGTGCATTCGGAACATTCAACAAACCTCCGAAGCTTATGGCAATCGAGGAGTACAGCCGTTGGTCAAGAAAATTTGAAGATTGGTTGATGGCATTTGCGTATGTGTGACACCTGTGTCACCATGAACACCAAACAAATGCCAAACCTATGAAACATTGTGTTTCATACCTGGGATTTGTATAAATATGTGTATCCTTTGCACATATCAATTCTTGTTCAATTCCGAGCTTTAAATCGCTTTCTGGAAAGTTATATGCGCACTGGTGCGTAAACGTAATCAGTTTAGCGCGACAAACACTCCGGAATAGTGAATTAGGCTTAACATACCTTAAATGACCTTTACATAACTTAGAAATAAGTTTTGGAAGGTTTGGTATGGCAAAAACAAGTTTATTCAATCGCAGGGACTATTTGCGTCAAACTGTGAAACTTTACCGATTCGTAAGGTAACGAATAGTCCGGAACTTGATCATAAGTTAAACATACCATATATAACCTAATCATAGCTTAGAAACAAGCTTTGAGTGGTTCGGTGTGCGAAAACATGCTTATGTGATCTTTCAGGGACTAAAAGTGTCAAAAACGGCGTAAGTTTGCATTTTCGCGCATATCTTACGTTCTGGACACATCTGGACATCCAAATTTTTTGTACACACTAAAATATTTTTATTTTAGTGATCGCCATGCAAAAATTCCATTCGTCGCTTAATTTGGATCGATTTTTGCGTTCGTTACGACTTCCGTCGTAATTAACCGAACAACGCGATTTTACGATCAAACGAACCGACATCCGAGATGTTTTTGAGCATGTTTTGAGTTCCCTATACTTTAACTTCATTTTAGAGCCTTGAAATGAGGTTAACGGGGTTTAAACGCATCGAAAAAGGCTTTAAACGCGTGCAGGGACCATTTCTGTCAATTTTGAAACTTTGCTGAATCTGATACACCGTAGCGTAGCGCGAGCCCTCCTGCCTATGCCGTCGCGCTACGCGAGTGCCACATCTGGGCAGAAAGTTCATTTTCAGCAACAGTTTGCAAATTCAAGGGCTGTTTGTGCAATTTCTTTGTGTGGTGGGCAAGTTTGTGTGTTCACCAAGGCTCTAATCAGCTTGTAACACATGTATGGCTAGGATTTCATGCTTAATGACCAAGCAAAACAAGTGTCATGATCTTGTGAATTCATGAACACTATAAATAGCCATCCAAGTTCACTTCATTCCTTGCTCATTCCTCTCTTATCTTCTCTAAATCTGCTTTGGAGCTCTCTTCTAAGCTTTTTGGGACTTGTCTTCTTTGTAGAAAAGATAGCAAGGACTATTGTGAGCCTTCTTTCATTCTTTTTCTTGCTTTTTCCTTATGTAGTGCAGAAAGTCAAACGTTTGGCCAACAGTTTGACTTTCGGTTTTGACCATCAATTGGTCAAGTCAAAGTTCAATTGAACTTTGAAACGTGATTGTAATCACGATAGTTATAATCCTTCGTGATTATAGCCGCTGATTACCACGTTAACTAGTTGTAGTGTCGAGTCAAAGTTTCGGTCAAAATGCGTTTTAGCACGCATTTTGCAACGGAACTACTTTAGGGTATCAAAACACTTTGTTTTGATACCAAATCAGTAGGTTAGACATGTTTTGACATGTCTAACTCGACACTATTAGTTTGTGCTTGTTTAGGATCGTAAGATAAGCGGACTAAACAACCGCTTATACTTCCGAACCCGACCCGTTTGGTCGATCTTTGGATCCGACCAAGCTTAGTTAGTGATCATAATTTCATAGGGAATAACCACTGAGGTTATACCTTATGATCACATAGGATTGGTTAGTCGTATGCTAGTTAGCTTGTATGCCCATAGGAAATGACCAAAGTGCCCTTTTGAAGCTAAAATCCGTATTTTGATTATGTGAACATATTTTTGACATATAATCTGAATTAGTAACATGTTTAGGGATAATTGGGCATGTAAGACTTGACATAGCACATAGTTAACCATCCGAACCTAGTTTTATGCAAACGACGCATTATAGTGGCTTATACTACCATAATGGGTCGAAACGGGTCAAAAGCACTTAGGTAAACTTCCAAATCAGAATGCTAGCTCTATTAAATCATACCATATGAGTTGCAATACTCATTTGATTTATAGAACTTCATTCTATCCTATCTCCCGATTTAGGACCCGATTGTTTAACATAGTGATCCATACTAGGTGCCACTTGATTCCTTGATTTCCCGAGCTTTGTTAGGACACTTAATCAAGGATACTTGCAATCTCAAGTGAGTACATAGTCCCCTCTTTTACTGTTTTCAATTGTTTTGGGGTGAAACATATATGCCTATCTGTTATTTTCCTGATTTTAAACTATATGATTACACATGCTTAATACATATTCTTTTGACAAATTAAACAATTACCTATGGTTTAAACACTGATTTTCCAAAACTTAATAAACAAATTGTTGGATTATACCATTTTTATACATTCACCCAGCCAATTGGTAGTATGATATAGCGCTATAGGACTAGACACCCCATTCCTGTTGTATGGAATGTCAGAAACCAAATTTAAACCAAATAGAAATTGCCTTCGTGGTATTTCTATAGTCTCCAAAGTGTAGTTTGATACACTAAGGCTTTGTTGAATACCAAATCACACTCTCTTTGTATATGTTGATATATTACAAAAGTACAGTTTGATGTGCTCTCAAATGTGATATACCAAAGTATATTTTGATATACTAAGTACAAAATCCAACATATGTTTTAACACACCTACTTTGTTATTTAAACCAAAGCATAGTTGATATGCTATTTTTAAACCAAAGCATAGTTTGATATGCTACTGTTTACCAAAGTATAGTTTGATATACTACCAACTTTGTTATTTTAAACTAAAGTATATTTTGATATACTATCTAAAGCATAGTTGATATGCTACTTTTAACCAAAGCATAGTTGATATGCTATTTACAAACCAAAGTATAATTTGATATACTACCAATACTTTTATTCTTAAACCAAAGTATACTTGAGATATACTACCGAAACTATTATTTTAATTACTAAAGTATATTTTGATATACTATCCATTTAACTATTTCAAAACTAAAGTATACTATGATATACTATTTGTACAAACTTTTCAAAACCAAAGTATATTTTTGTCTATACTATAAACCCGTTTTCCAAAACGACACATTTTCAGAAACAAAACTTTTACATTAGATTCATGGCTATTTTGAAAAACATAAAACCTTTTCTCATATTATCTAAAGCCATGAATCTAATACACAAAATCCTATGTTACTCACAGGCATTGTTATGCTGACGTACCATATTTTCATATATGTTTCAGGTACTGCTATGTGATGATTGTTGATGCACGCTACATATAGGATGGACTTGTGCCTTAGCGAGTTAAAACTGAGAAACAATTATTTGTTTTATTTTAAGTTGTACCAAAACATTGAATTCAATAATTCAATAAAACAAAACTATTTAATCCATGGTTGTGAAAACAATGATTCTGTTACAACACTCCCTGACGTTTCCGCCACGTTTTGTTGTTTTACGTGGTCGGGGTGTGACAGTATGCAAGTTGGAAAAGCCTGAAAAATGGGTACATACTTGGAGACAAAACTGGAGAAACTTTATCATCAGCTGAAGAAATTGAATTTTTTGTAGCCGAACAGAAGTGTGTAGCCTTGTTGTTCCAATCAGTTCGGGAGGATATTATTTCTCTAATAGACTATTCAAATGCGAAAGATTTGTGGAATAAGCTTGAAAAGAAATGTCTAGGAATTTCGGAAATAGTGAAAAACAAACGAAAGCTTCTTAGAAAAGAATTTGATCTTTTTGGATGTCTAAAGAATGAATCGGTTTGTAAAATGATAGAAAGGTTCGGTCATCTGAAGCTGGAATTAGCAAGACATGAAATCAAGTTTTCTGATGAAGAAGTAGTTGACAAACTGTTCGATTCATTACCAGATGAGGTTGATTGGAGATATTATGCGCTTATGTTGAAGAACACTATTGCTCCTGAAAAATTGACTCCAGATTTGGTGATTGAGAGACTTGAAAGTCACGAGCTGGGACTGAAGAAAACTTACAAAGTCAATCACTCTTCTTATCAGCAGAATTTGGATTTCTATTATCCAAAAAGCATGATGCCAAAAGCAACTTCTCCAAAGACTGCATTTTCAGCTGAGAATGTATCTTCAGCAAGCAAAGAAAGTCAAAGCAGTCCAAGCAGCGGAAGTCACAGTGGTTATCACAGTGGATCTTCGTCTTCTGCAAATCGTTCTGATGCGAAGTTTTCTTGCAACATCGCGATAGATCTGAAGAACGCACAAAATTTTGATGAGGAGTCGGCTAAGCAACAGATGGTCTTTTTGGCATCTGTGTTAGAATCTTATGAAGGATTGGTGGCTGGTAAGATTGGGAACATAAATCTGACGAAAGAAGATTACGATCAGATAGACCCCGAAGAAATGGAGCTTATCGACATTCGTTGGGCAATGGCGAGTGCTGTTCGACGTGCTTAGTGTTTCATGGAAATTACCGGGAGGAAGACGATCGGTGGTCCGTCTACAAAGTTGGGGTTCGACAAATCCAAGGTGACGTGCTTTAAGTGTAAGCAGAAGGGTCACTTCAAGCGTGAATGCAGGAATGCGTATGCTGATGAGTCAGAGAATCCGTTTCGAGATGATTATTACAAAAAGGCAATCTACCATCAGAATAAATCCGAGCCGCCTAGATTGAAGCAATCTGAAGATAACAGAGACAAATCAAGGGCTCTGGCTGTGATTTACGATGATGAGGGGTACGATTAGAGCAAAGAGGTTTTACCGGAAGAAGACGCGGTCGGTTATGCTTTCATGGCAAAGAATGAGCCCATTCCGTGGAAAGATAATCGAACAGAAGAGCAGAAGTATAACTATAGGAAAGTGATTGCCCAAAACAAAATCATTAGAATTTCTGGTATATTTCTGGAAGCTAGAAGAGCGAAAAGATGGGATCCGGACAGTGAATGCTACCTTGATCCGTATGGCAACATTGCAATTGATGACAAAACACTTGATATAGAAGCCATCGTCAAGGAGTATGAAGAAGAGGATGAGTATTGGCAACACAAATGGTGGGGAATGCCAACCAAGAAAATGATTGAAGAAGAGAAAGAGAAAGAGAGAAAGAGAGAAAGGAAAAAGAGGAGAAAGAGAAGATAGAAAAAGAAGAAATCGAAAAATCAAAGAAGGTTGATACGGGCATCATCGATACTACGCAGGAGTTGACGGAAGAGAACCTGGGAAAAATGGCTGACAAAGTGCTAGCTGCGAAAGCACTTGAGGTAGACTCTAATTCTGTGACTGAGTCTAAGGGCCAAGTCAGTCCAAGTGCGTCAACAAATGCGTCAGGTAAAAAGATCGATGGAAATGCTGACTGCAAAAATTGCACCAAAGAATGCAATTTTTGTAGCACTGTCACGTACCTCAACAGTGAGAAAATTAAAAATCTGACAGCGAAGGTCAGAAGTGTTGAGGATCAAATACTTGGTCGTGACAAAACTGTGAAAGCTTCAACTGAACGGATTAGAGAATTAATTGGTCAAATTGAAAAAGATAAAATTGATCATGAAAAAGTTAAAAATGAAAATGAAAATTAATTCTTGAAAACCGTAAGATTTCTGAAAAATTTGAAAAACTCAAAAGCACTGTTAAAGAAAGTGATGATCGAAATGGTAAAACGTTTAAAGAAAATGAACATCTGAGAGCTGTGGTAAGAATGAAAGAAGAATCAATTAATAAACAACTGGATGAAATCGCTAAATTGAAACTTAAAGTTCAAGAAGCTGAAATAGAGAACGAGCGAATTCAGTTGAAACTTAACAGTTATAGCTCCGCAAGCTTTGTGTTGCAGCATATTGTTCCTAAACCTATAGGGAAAAACAAAGCTGGAGAAGATGTGTTTTCTGACGGTACCGGTGTAGGGTTTCACAAAGTTCCACCGCCAATTTTGCATAATTACACTAAAAAGGAATCTGGGTTGGTTGAACTTGAGGAAGGAAGTGAAGTGCAACTTCCTGAGAACATTGATGTCATGTTCACATCTTCCAATGACGATAGTGTCCAGAATGATGTGGTAAAAAGTGTGGTTGACAAAGTGCTTAAACCGGATTGTGACACGTCTGAGGAGGATGGGTGTTTTCTGGACAAATACATTCCGAAACAACAATCCAAAAACAACTTAAATGAAGAATCATACCTTGTCATGTACAAGATGATGGGTTCGGATAAGTTGTTTTCGGATTCAGAGTTTCCGATAGAGAATGTAAACTTGAACAAATTGACAAATGTTTTCAAACTTGTTGAAGTCGAGTTGTCAGCAGTGAATAATCTGAGTCGAAAGAAAGATAGGGTTTATAACAAGAAATCTGTTTATCCACCGCGTTTTTACAATAACAACAGAAACAACTGGTCGGGTGGTTATCAGGGGGGTAAACCGTATCAGAAAAGAAATGTTCCAAACAAGAGGTTTGTCGAGAAGAAAAAGTTTGTGAACAGTTCAAGTTCACTTGCTGATGAAGAAAAAGAAATTTTTTCAAAATCTAACAAAGAATTTTTTGAGAAGAGAGCTTCACAGGCTCAGTCTGAAGGCACGAGTCGAGTAGCTGATACTCGTACTTGTTTTAGATGTGATCAGGTTGGTCATATTGCACGAAAGTGTACATTTGTGAAGCCTAAGACTGAAGCTGTGAAAGTTCAACAAAAGAAGGTTGATGTGAAGGGTAAAGCACCGATGTTTGTTGAGAAGAAGGTTGTTGAGAAGAAAAATGTTAAAATTGACAACTTAAAAGTGAAAAATGAACCCGTAAAGAAGTCGGTAACTAAAATGACACATTTTACAAAAGGGTTGCAGTAACTCAACAGATGTGGAAACCTAAAATTGAATCAAAAGTTGAGAAGAAAGTTTCAACTTCTGAGGTGAAAAAGGCTGAAGAATCAATTACGGTTGATTATGATGCAAATTTTCCACCTCTCAAGGCTGAAAATTTCAAAATTCAAATTGCGAGAGTCAAGGTTACACCTAAGGCTGATGAGGCCTGGGTGGACACCATGTTTGACTAAACAGTTTGAATTGCCGGAGCTTCCTGGTTAGCGAAGCATGAATCAGCATTTTTCTTGAAGTTGTTTAAGTGATGATTTGTTATGTGCAGGATCTTCCAAAACTTGTATCCAGATGGATCATGGATAGTGGAGCATCGAGACATATGATAGGGAAGACCGCATTGCTGTATGATGTGAATAACATTAACGGTGGTTACGTGGGTTTTGCGGGTAATCAAGGAGGAAAGATCATAGGTGAAGGAACGTTATCGAACGACATCGTAACGTTTGAGAGAGTTAACTACATCGCTGAGCTGGAGAACAACCTGCTGAGTATCTCCCAGATCTGTGACAGGATGTATACTACTCATTTCACCGACAAAGAATGTTTGATCTTGAAACCGGGATTTGTGATACCTGAGGAATGGATCATCATGAGGGCACCAAGGGTTAATGATCTGTATGTGTTGGACATGAGCGTAGCTACTACAACCACGGGTCAGGCTCATTGTTTTGTGTCCAGAGCAACAGAGAAAGAATCAAGATTATGGCACCGAAAGATGGGGCATATTCACCTAAGGAAGATGAATCACTTGGTGCATAACGATTTGGTCACAGGAGTGCATGTCAAAGGTTTTTATCTGGAAGGGGAGTGCATAAGTTGTGTCAAAGGCAAACAGAAGAAAAAGTCACACCCTACAAAGCAAGTCAATTCAGTTTCAAGACCTTTGGAAAGACTTCACATGGATTTGTTCGGTCCAGTGAATGTCAAGAGTATAACAGGAGATTCCTACTGTTTGGTCGTGACTGGTGATTATTCCAGATTTTCTTGGGTTATGTTTTTGAAATCAAAAGACGAAACGTTTGACAGCCTGATGGCGTTGTTTAAGAGAATTGAGAATCTGTACCAGAGGCCGATTTGTAGAATTCAAAGTGACAATGGTACTGAATTCAAAAACAGTAAGATGGAAGAATTTTGTGACGAAAGAGGTATACTGCATGAGTTTAGTGCTCCGTACACTCCGGAGCAGAATGGAGTAGCAGAACGCAAAAACCGGACGCTAATCGAGACAGCCAGAACGATGCTTGCAGACTCTAAGTTACCAATTAATTTCTAGGCTAAAGCTGTTTCTGCTGCATGCTATACTCTCAACAGAGTTCTTACTGTAAAGAAGTTCAACAAGACGTGTTTGGAGCTAATCAATAACCGCAAGCCGAATTTAAAGTATCTAGAACCGTTCGGATCTCCCTGTACGGTGATAGAGCCTAATGGAAAGTTTGGTCCGAAGAGTATTGAGGGAATCTTTGTTGGTTATTCAAGTCCTACACGGCGTGTCTTCGTTCCAAGCGAGAAGCGGATTATTGAGGCAGCAAATGTTGAATGTCAAGGTTACACTATGCCGCCACAGAATCCTGGTGATTCATGGAGATATAATTATGACAAACTTTGGGATTCGTTTGACATGAGAGAAGAATCAGAGGAAGAAGAAGATTTCTTTGATGAGCTGGATATTTTGCGAGAGTATGAGTCGCAGCTCAGGTTCCCAGCGGAGTATTCTGGAAGACCTCGGGAAACTTCAAATGACGATGAAGCAGGTCCTAGTAATGCTGGTGAACATGATGATGAAGTTTCTCCTGGCAATCAGTCGGAGGTGAATGATGATCAAGAAGCTGATAACATGCCAGTATTTGACCATGGTGATTCAGATCTTGAGGGGGAGCAGATCCAGTTATCAAGTCAAACAAACCAAGTTGGTGAACAAGATGCAGAGCAGAATGTTACTAATCTGGAGGGAAATGTAGAAGTTCCAAGCGAAGTGATGCCGCGAACTCTTTCTTATCATCCAGAGGAGTTGATCATAGGAGAATTGCAATCGGGCGTTCGCACGAGACGTCAAATTGACCAGGGCTTAACATGTTTTTATTCTACAGTAGCACCTTTACAAACTGAATTTTCATTAAGTTGTTTTATCTCGCAGGTCGAACCGAGAACTTACAAAGAGGCGCTTACTGAAGACTCTTAGGTCATAGCGATGCAAGAAGAGTTAAGTCAGTTTGAAAAGTTGGGGGTGTGGAAGTTAGTTGATTTGCCGGATGGTCAAAGGAAAATCAATATAAAATGGGTTCTCAAATGTAAGAGGGACGATAGAGGAGTGGTTGTAAGGAACAAAGCTCGACTCGTTGTTCAGGGCTTTAGTCAACAGGAGGGGATTGGTTTTACAGAAGTCTATGCTCCTGTCGCACGACTAGAGGCTATCAGAATTTTCCTAGCATTTGCGTCTTGGAAGAATTTCAAAGTATATCAGTTGGATGTAAAGTCAGCGTTTCTTTATGGGAAGGTCAAAGAGGAGGTTTATGTTGGTCAGCCGCCGGGCTTTACTGACCCAATCCACAAGAACAAAGTTTATCTGCTGGACAAAGCGTTGTATGGTCTACATCAGGCGCCGAGAGCCTGGTACGAGACTTTGTCTCAACACCTACTCGCTAACCAGTTCATTCGTGGAAAAGTGGATGCCACTCTCTTCACTAAAGTCGTTGATGGTCATCTTCTGATAGTACAAATTTATGTGGACGATATAATTTTTGGGTCAACGAATGAGAAATTGTGCAAAGATTTTGAACAGGTGATGAAGCAGAAATTCAAAATGTCATCAATGGGGTAGATGAAATTCTTTCTGGGTCTACAAGTTGAACAACTACCTGAGGGAATTTTCATTCATCAAACGAAGTACGTGCATGATATTCTAGAGAAATTTGGAATGTCAAGTTCTACTCCAGCTGCTACCCCACTTGCGACTAATCATGGGATTCACCCAGATCTCACCGGAGACAGGGCTGATGAAACGTTCTACGTTCCATGATAGGTTCTTTGATGTATCTGACTGCTTCAGGTCCTGACATCATGTACCCAACGTGCCTCGCAGCAAGATTTCAGTCTAACCCGAGAGCATCGCACATGATTATTGTCAAGAGGATATTACATTACCTGAAAGGTACTCCGTCATTGGGGTTATGGTATCCTAGGAAAGGCGATTTTACGCTCGAAGGGTATTCTGATTCGGATTTCGGATGCTGCAAAGTCAACGCGAAATCAACAACTGCAGGATGCCAGTTCTTTGGACCTAGATTGGTTACCGGGCAGTGTAAGAAACAAACGTCTGTGGCGTTATCTACATGTGAAGCGGAGTATGTTTCTGCTAGCAGTTGCTGCTCTCAGATCCTGTGGATACAGCAACCGATGCGCGACTACGGTTTGCAGTTTCTTAACACACCTCTGTTTGTTGATAATGAGGCCGCAATTAATATTACTAAAAATCCAGTACATCACGCTAAAACTAAACATATAGAGATTCGTCATCACTTTATTCGCGATTGTTTCGAGAAAAAGTTGATACGAATTGAGAAAATGCACACTGACGAACAAAAGCTGACTTGCATACCAAAGCTTTTGATAAAAATCGGTTTCAATATTTGTTAAAACTTAATGGTATGAAATTGCTTTCGGTGTCGGATGGAATTGTGAGCGTTGATGAGAGTACTGTTGCGGATGAAGACGAGAAACAATCTGCAATGGTTTGTCGATTTTTTACGTGTTTTGGTATTTAGGGGGAGATAGATAGTTGTACATAGTTTATTTTCAGAAAATACAAAAACAGTAAAAAATGAAAAATCCAAAAACATGATTAAATTGAAAAAGAGCTTGTGTATATAGGAAAAATGATTGTACATCAGCTAGACAATTACAGTATGCTAAAGATTTGGAAAGTCAAAATGAGTTAAACAGTCTCACTAACGATGTGTCGATAGGTTTTCGTACATTTAGTAGATTTATTCAGGATATAAACCTAAAATTTCAAACTTGTGAAATTCGTGGGGAACACTACTTGGATATATAGGTAACCCCTGAAATCTCGTTTGAAAGGTCCCATATTCTGAGATACTAGGTCTTTATACTCAGTGATATCTGGGGTATTATTCCGGGACTTCTGCTGTATGGAAGTACTGACTTAGTCCCCGAATAATACTTTATGCAAAATTCTTGAAACATAGCATCGCCCTCAGCAAGCTGATGAAACAATAAAATTGATAGTCGCTGCTGTTGTAATGCTAAAAGATCCTCTAAAGGGGACACACCAAAAGTCGAGCCGTCATCTCTCTGCTGAATGGAAGTTCTGACCTGAGCTCTCACGGTTTCGCACCTAACCCCTTACAGATATCGTCTGTGGTATACTCACCTGTAAGACTGAATATCTGGGATTCTGGATACGGGAGTATATTCAAGAGGTGGGACACATAAATTGAACTAAGTTCTTAAGACACTTAAACTGTATCCTGAATAGATTGAAGTTTGTGTGAGAATTTAAGATGGATCAGTATATCGACAATCGAGGTGAATTGTTTAAGTCTGAGTATGTAATGTAGCTTAACGATACTAGTAATTTGTCTGTAAAGCTTATATGATTCCCTGACACGCTCGCCAAAAATAAACTTGTAAATAGTTTACTTTCTGCAATTCAAGTTTTCTGTTATTTCATTTCTTAGTTTAGATCAAATTAAAAATCCAAAAAGATTTTATTTCTGCTGTATTTTAGACAAACCAGAGTAGAAAGTTGATTGTTGGATTCTAGAAAGATGAAGCAGATGCAGGAGATTCTGAGCTAAAGAATGAGGAGAGCTTACATTGTTGGAAGTTTGATTGTTTTCTAAGTAACAAACAAGTTCATTAACTTGATACTTGTTATTTTCAGAAAAAGTTGAAAATGTTTTTACTAAATCAGTTTGATTCGTCAAAAGATCAACCAGGGTCATTAAATTGAACTTGGTAGATTAATCAAGTGATCAGGGTCATTAATTTGAACTTGAATACTTGAGTGGATTTCTAAAGCTGATTGAGTTTGAGTTTTATTGCTAGAAAAGATAGATCGTAATGACAATTGGTTGAGTAATAGGTTTGGAGACTTCATTATTCCCAACGGAGGCAAATTGTCAAAGCTTGAACCAGATACCTCAAATCCCAGCATACTGAAAGGGGGAGTCTGTGAAAGGGGGAGTCTGGATCAACTGCTAAAGGGAAGATGGAAGTTAAGAGCCAGGTGTTAATTCTGAAACCTGTGAAGAATGCTTATGAGGAGAAGACAGAGTTGGAGAAAAGACCAAGACCGAAGACTCTGGATCTGAAGACTACTGATAAAGACTACGTCAACATCCAAGGGGGAGCCTGTTGATGCATGGGATGTCTGTTGACTACGTCTACATGAAGTCTTAGGTCAAATAGGTCAACAGTGGGTATAAATGTCAAAATATGTATTGTTAGATGTAGGTTCGCTTTTACGTTAAAATTGTATAGAGGTTCGCTTATTGGGAGGTAGATGGTTCGCTCATGAGTCAAGTGAGTGGTTCGCTTATTTGTCAGTTGTATAAGCGAACCGGCTAGCCTATATATAGTGGTGTCATTCTGAGCGGATCTAGTAACGGATGTGTGTGCTCTGGAGCGAAACTCTGTCAAAATTTACTTAGAAAGCTATAAAAGCAGTGGAATTGAAAGGACAAGCTGTTGTAACGTCATATATACTGATTCCGCCTTTATATGTGATGATGAACTATCTCGGCTGACTTTTCGGGTCAAAACAACGGTCCAACACCGCTGAAGTCTGATCGAACCGGAGTATGGAACAATATTAACAAAACTGAATGCGAGCTAAATCCAGGAATATTTTTCTCAGTAATATAATAAAAGGTGTGCCAGGAGACGACACTTCAGTTAGATTCCGGGTTGATTTTTGGACTGGGTTAGCATGTCTAAAAGATTTATTTCCTGCGATCTTTAGACTGGAACAATCAAAACTATGTCTGGTGAATGATCGGTTGTCAGCTTTCAACAGTTCCGGCTCCATTCGTTGGTCTTGGAGTAGGGTGCCCTCCACACAAAGTGAATTGTCTGAATTGCAACCTTGCATTAGTTTAATCGGTTCCTTTAATCTAAATGGAAACATGGACGTTTGGACTTGGCAGGCGAGTAAAGATGGCTCATTCTCAGTGAAATCGCTCAGACATCTCATGGCTCCCATGGGTGAACCTCCGGATGATTATCTTTTCTCTTGGAATAAATGGCTGCCAAAAAAGTAACTATTTTTGGCTGGCGCCTCGCTCATAACAGGCTCCCAACCAAAACAGAACTGATAAAACGATCCATTCAGGTTAATTCACTGACCTGTCCATTATGTGGTGAGGCAGACGAGTCATTGGAACACCTTATGATTTCTTGTTATATAGCGAGCGTTCTATGGCAAATGATCTCCATCCGGTGTCATATTCCCCAAATATATGCTTTTTCCTTGCAAGACCTGCTCAATGTTCACAGAACCTTAGGCGGACCAGAGGTTAAAAGAGATGTTGTCAAGTTGATAATTCTGTTATCTTGTTTGATAATCTGAAAAAATAGGAACGAAGTTGTATTCAAATCTAAGAGGTTGGCTATTGGAGACATTATGGATGAGGTGAGATCCCTTGGATATTAATGGCTGAAGAATCGAGCAAAGACATTATCGCTCAATTGGGAGCAATGGTGCAACTTTAATTTCGGTTCTTAATATGTATATGTGACTGGGTTGTTGTCCTTTGGCTTGTATTTTTTTCTTTGTTTTAATAAAATTAGCCTTTAAAAAAAAACTAATTTGTCTCTCTCCAAATTTGATTGGATAACCTATAAGTTCAAAGAAACATATTTTGGAAAGAAAAAAAAGTATAAAATTTATAACAGTAATATTTTGATTCTTTGGAAAATTATTTTTGTTTTGTTTATTTTGGATTTAGATTTTATCGTTTACAATGAAGAATTGATCGTATTTTTTTTTTTTGAACTTGATTTTTAAATTTACTTTTGTTTTTGTCATGGTGTATATTTTTTAAGAACTTGAATGCAGTAAGAGAAATAACTAAAGTTATAATTGTAAATGAAATGTGTCCATGTAATCAAACAAATATAAATGAATGTATAATCATTTGAAGCTCAAATTTTAAAGTTCAAGATTGGTTTGTGAGTAGTTTTTCGATCTTAAGCTTGACTCTATATTATTTATTAATTACTTTATATACAGTTTTAATAATTGTAAATATTTTAATTATAATTTATATATACAAAATAATATATATTTCTCACCAACATTTTACTTTTAAATTATTATTATTGAATAAAATATATAAAACAAATTAAATAAAGCTATACAAAAAACATGCTCGTATAGATTCACGAAATAACTTGAACTCAAAGCTTGTTGAAGCTCAAATTAGTATGAATTTGGGCAAAGCTTGTTGAAGCTCAAATTAGTATGACTTAGCGAGCCGATCTCAAATTACTCATGGGCAACTAACTCATTTACACCTAAAAAAGTTGTAAACACATAATTACAACCTATTCAAAATTGGAAGTTTATTCATCGTAATAGTTGAAAAGTAAAAACAAAAACTAAGATATTAAAGCCAAAAAGAAAAATATTAAATATAAATAACGGTCAAAAGATTGAAAAGAAAAATAAAATTCACAAGTTACGATTAAATTCATTTTTACGTAAGCCAAATAAAACCTATTTTTCAAACTTAAAAAAAGTCTATTCTTTCAAAATATTAAAATATTAATTTCAAATTATTAAAATATTAATGTTATATATTTTATGTTTATTTTAATGGAGATATAAGTTATCCCATAAGATTTTGAGAGAGTAAAGCAAGTTGTAAAGAAAACACTATTTTAGTAAATAGTTTTTTTTAGCAATACTAATTTGGTAAATATGTTTTCTACCTACACTCTTTTGGAAAAAAATAACTCTAAAAAATCGCCACGGGAATGCTTAAAGGGGTTGGGCGTCTGCGGTAAATCCATTCAGGATTCGAAGCCATGCGGTAAACACTGCTGCCACCCTCCTAGGGTTGCACAGGTAGTATACCTCTAGGCAAACTTTACGGTGTGTGAGGAGGTGGGGTTCATTTGCTTTAGGGTGTGTGTGACTGGTGAGTTGAATAAAATGGTAGGATCCATGGTTCTATGGTATTTATGGGTACGCGCTGCCAATGTTTGATAATTTAGGATACTTGAGTATAAAATTAACATGATAACACATGATTAGACAGGATTAAAGTAGTATCCTACGGTGTCCCTTCCACCCTAAATACCCGCCTCCGTTCTCCACTAACGTGAGTATCGCCACTTAGCTGAGTACACAATAATTTTAAATGGCATAAATTAACTTGTAATTCTTTTGTTGTCCAATCAACGCACCATTTCTAAGAACATTCAACATTTGTTATATTATACGACATTTAATTTAAGTATGCTATATAATAAAGTAGATTAATGATGCCTTAAACCATTCACATCCAACCCATCAAATTATACATACATTCCACTAAAAAACAACTCCTATATCAATATATTTTCATTAAAAATAAATACTTTTTCTCTCTCCTTTTCAATTAAATAATATTACCATTACATTTTTCTCTCTCCTTCACTCACAACCACTTTCAATATATATTAAAAAAATTATAGTGGGTGAACAGTGTCCCATCAAATATACAGATGAACAGTAACATTTTCTCTCTCCTCCACTCACAACCACTTTTTATACCCTTTATAATATAAAAACTCCCCCCACATATTTTGATGGATAGAGTGTGAATGCTCTTATGCCCTTATTCTTAATAAAACATAACCATGTATCATGTAATATATAAAATAAACTATGAACATATAAAAATAATTATACATGTATACGAATAAAATACTTTGTTAATTAATAAATAACAAGGCATGCGTAACTTGAATTCAAAGAGTTATTCATGAGCCGGTTCAAACTTTAGGCATAGAGCATTAAACAAGTTGACTTTAAGCTGGAGCTCTAATAAACTAAACGAACTGAGATTGAAACATACACACTTAACTTGATTCGTTTACATCATTGTTTTGAAAGAGTAATTAACAACTGATTTATTATAGGGAAAACAATGTAGTATGACAAAAAATGATGTGGCGATGGTGATCCCGTGATATTAAGGACAAAATATGTGACAAACCTTCAAATATGTAACGTATAGAGCTTGCTAATACAAGTTGACAAATTTATGATGATGGTTAAATTTATGTAAAAGAAGGTCTCTTTCTTGAAAAAGAAATGTTGGACCATGTAACGTTGGACCATGTAACATGTGAAATGACTATCAACAACTCATTCAATTATTGTACCAAAAATGGTTAGTCAACTAACTAAAAAAACTTTAATACCGGTTTTAAAAGTTTAAAGTATCAATCTTCTAAAAAGATACACAAATAAAATAAATGTTTTAACATGAGAACTGAAGAAACAGTGATCTAATTATGGTATTAATTAGAAGGGTTTATGTTCCTATCATAGAGGTTAATTTTCTTTGAGGTATTTGAGCTCCGACCGGTAAATCAACCTGCAAAACAGAACACCGTTACTCGTTAAGAGGGGAATGTGGGGGTTTCCCTCTTAACCGGGCTCCGGCGTGAGAATAAGCGACTGCTTTGGGGGTAATTAAGTGTAAAGAGTGAGAGCCAAGGGAATAGAATGTTTAACCTGAGGAATGAAGGTCTCTATTTATAGCCGGAGAGGTGTAAGAGGTTGTGGGCTGATGGGCCTTGGGCCAGAAACGGACAACAACGAATATGCTCTTTGCCTCGCTGGCCTCGACTGCTTAGTGGCTTCTAGATGCTCGTCGGTGCTGGCGCACTTTGATTGGAGCCACGTGTCATTGTTGTCGGCCTTGTTGTCCTTCTGTCATCAGCAGACAAGTGGAGATCGTGGGACAGTTGTCCCCGTCTCTTGATTGGTGCCATGCAGGCGTCCTTGTGTACTTATCGTCAGGGGATCGTGGCGCACGATTGAACAGAGCCTGCTGGACGCTCATTGGCTCTTTTTACTGCCACTTGTACCTTGTGTACCTCTGTAGGTAACAGCGTGTCTTCCTATGGAGAGGATTTTGTTTGATGGCAACTAACCCGTGCGGGGCTAGTGTGTTCACTTATACCATTGTTTTTATGCTAAGTGTTGATATCTGAGTTTATTATGTGCTCTTCCTCGCGCGGGGTAAGTCATAATGTGATGTGAGCTGCGCGAGGTTGTTATTATCAAGTTGTTATGCTAAGGAGTATGGTCTCACGTGCAACCTGTTATGAGGTTTGCGCGACTTTTTGGGACCATACCCCTTCAAGTCCCCCCAGTCCAGTGCTGCACCATGCGCAACGCAAGTGGTTGGAGCTCTGGACTTAATAAAAATAAGAGAAGGGGAAGTTGTCCTTTTGGTCCTGACTTGTAAGGCGCATGTAGGAGACTGCCGTTCTTCATGCGCAGGCCCAAGGCAGGTGTTGGGTGATTTGTTATTGTACCCTTTAGGCGCGCGAGATTATAATAGTTTATCTATATCTGGCGCGGCTCATGTAACTTCTGCATGAAGTTACTTGTGCGTTTTATGGCGGGAAACTTCGAAATTTGAACTTCTGACAGGTTGGTGAGATAAGTCGCTGAGGGCGACGTTTGAGTTGACCCCTGGCACGGGTGTCATCATGCCGCCTGCGGCGGTTGCACTTCATGTCAGGAGAGTGAGGCTCACGCGCGCGTGGTAACCGTCACCCCTGGTTTTCCGCTTGACGTGGCAAACTCCCGTTGGTTAGCCTAGCGGCGAACGCGGCACGGTTACCCATCGCATTAAATGCGATGGGTATATATATCCGAAGAGAAGGTGAGAGATTCTCACTTCTCTTCGTTTCTTCTCCACTTTTCTCTCAAAACTCTTTGAATCTTCAAAGTGTTCTTCGTCTTCTTCAAGATTTCTTCAAATCTTCAAACTTTCTTCAAACCTTTTTTCCAGATCTTCTTAAAAACATGAGTGAAGAACACCAAGGGGCTCCTGTTAACGAGGAGGGGCCGGTTCCTGTCCTTAGATGGGACTTAGGTCTATTCGAACAGATTGTTCGTAGCTTTAGATTCCCACCGGAGTGGAATGCCCGGTATCCGGCTCAGGGCCAGACCGCGGCTGATGCACCACCCGGTTATATCACCCTTTATGAAGACTTTTTTCTTCAAGGGAACTTCCGACTGCCGGCGACCAATTTTCTGGGCAGTATTCTCTCTTACTATAACTTCCATATATCCCAGATGAGCCCACCCGGGATGGTGAGGGTGCGGCACTTCGAATTCCTGTGCCGGTCTCATGGCATTGAGCCATCGGTAGATAAGTTTCGTGCTTTCTACCAATTGCAGAGAACGATGGGGTTCTTCTCGTTTGCGAGCCGAGGTGCGGCGAAGAAGATTCTGCTGAATCCTCCTAAGAGTTTCCACGATTGGAAACCCAAGTTCTTCTTCATCAGGGAAGAAGTTTTGCCAATCGCTATGCCTTTTAGGGAATGGACTGAGGCCATACCCAAGGAAGATCTCCCGATCCCGAAGACTGCTCGGTGGTACCAGCAGCTAACCCCAACCCCTAACCGGGTGTTTGGGGAAAGTGTTTTGGTTGCTGCTAAGATGAGTGACCAGTGGTCACCTAGCAGCAAGGAGGTTCCGGTCTTGAAGATCGGTGATCAAGGTTAGAGTTTTCTTTGTTCCTTTTCTAAGTGTATTCGCTTTACCTTGTTACTTACTTATTTTTGTGTGTAGAAGCGCAACTCTATCAAGCTGCCTTCTCCACGTTTGGTGGCTCCATGGGCGTTCGCCCAGTGCGCGATGATGAAGAAAGCTGGTATGACCAGATTAAAGGAAACTTCATGTTTCCAGCTGCTGATGCCTTCGTCTCGCCGCCAACTGCTACTGAAGGTGCGCAATACCCAAAACCTCGTCCATTGCGCTCTGTGACTCTCGCTGGGAAAGAAACTTTCTATCTTTCCAGCGAGGAGTCTGTAGGTTCTTCCAACGGCGAGCTAAGCTCTTGGTCTGAAATCTTTGCAGGTGTGTTGCGCGACCTGGGGATTGACCCCGAGGAGAAGAAGAAAAAGCCGGTGAAGAAGAAGAAGAAGGTGGAGCCTGAGGTGACCAGCAAGGGCACCGGCCCTAGTCGCGCAACATCTGCTGCTGTCAAAGGTACTCTTCGCCTTCGTCAACGTGATTTAGGCGACTATGTGATAATCAGTGACTCATATGAAGGTTTATCACATGCAGCTAAGGGAAAAGCTGGTGCTGGTGGGTCAAAGAGTTCTGGGAGCGCGGGTTCTCGTAACCCAGATGCTGGCGCGACCCCCAGTTTTCCCGAAGATGTAGAAGAGGAGGAAGATGCTGGTGCCCAACTTATTGGGCGGAAGAGGGGTCGGAGCGAGGCTACGACTGGTGTGGCTTCCGCGCCTACATCTGTGGTGATACCTGCGATAGGGAAGACAAGCAGGCTGCGCTCGTTGTACCAATTTTCTCCTGGTATGTTCTTTTCTTCTTTTTTCTAAAAAATCTCTTTGCTTACATATACTTGCCTTATTTTGAAGAGATCAAGAAGAAGACCCCTGAGAAGGGTGTCACGTTTAGTGAGGCTGGGGTAAAAAGGCCCAAGATTACCGTCAAGTCCACTGACACTGCTGCTCAGGATGCCGCGAAGGCTGCTGAGGCGCAGCGAAAGGTGGAGGAGGATCGGAAGAGAGAGGAGGAGGAGAAGAGAGTTGCGGAGGAGAAAAGAAAGAAAGAAGAAGAGAGGAAGAAGGTAGAAGAGGAGAGAAAGAAAAAAGAGGAGGAGGAGAGGAAGCGGAGGGCGGAGCAGGAGAGGTTGGCTGAAGTGGCGAGGAAACAGGCTTTGGAGAAAGAGCTATCAGCGAAAAAGGCTATGGATCAGCCTCTTAAACCTCCAGGTCCTGAGGTCATCAAACCAACCAACACCGGTCCCGTTACTACTTCCAAGGGTTCCAGCCGCTTCTCCTCAAGCGGCGCGAGCTCTGGTGGAGCTGGGGGTTATAACCCCAATGTGATAGGTGCAAAGGACACCGTCGGGGATATTTACTACAAAACGTACACCGAAGAAGAGCGTGGGGACGCTCCTCATCAAGCCCCCTGGAGTTTAAAACAGAAAGATACTTTCATCGAATTCAGCCCTGCGCGTGAGTGGTTCCTGAACTCCTTTACACCTGCTGAAGTCCATCGGCAAAGGGCGAAACCTCACGAAATGTTGTATCGTACTTATATTCTTGGTGAGGCTAACGCTCGTGCTGCCAACCATCAAATAGTTCGCGAATGGCGAACGATGGTTCGGGAGCGCGCCGACTGGGAGGCTTATCGCGAGCGTATGCTGAAACGTATTGCTGAATTCGAAAAATCGAAAGCCGCGTTTGGTGAGGAGAGAGCCAAGTTTGAGGCTGACAAGAAGGCTGAAGAGTGGGGTCGCGAGGGGCTGCAGAAAAAACTCCACAATGTTGAGGAGCAACTGGCCAAGGAGAAGGCCGATTTTAAGCGCATATGCGCCCAAGACAACGATCGTGCTTTTGCGTTACGACAGAAGATCGTTGATCTTGAGGCCAAAGTTGCGGACTTGACCTCAAAGGTGGAGGAAGCGCAGGGTGAAAGAGCTGCCAAGCAGCAGATAGAGGTTAGTTCTACTGCCTTTCGCTCTTCCTTTTTTTTGTTTATGAGATTTCTTTAAGTCAATTCTCAAGGCGTTTGTCAATTTTTAGGTTGAGCTGACTGAAGCCAAGGTGCAATTGTCCAACAAGGACAAGGATCTCCATGCCAAGGACGTTGAGATAGCGGAACTCAAACGTCGCTTGAATGAGCAAATCGATAGATGCGAGTCTTTGGAGATTGACCTTGAGGCTGAGAAGGTCAAGGCCGCTGATGCGGAGGAAGCGCGTGCTGTGAGCACTGCCGCGCTGAATGTGGCCCAAACCAACTATTCTGAGGCTCAAGGTATCGTCGATACGCTTGTCTCAGAAGCGGAGTGGATGCGCACTCGTGGAGTAGTGTTGGTAAGTGCCTTATGCTTTTTTCTTAATTTGTTTTAAGAGTTTTCTTTAATGCTTATCTTTTGTTGAAGGTTGCCAACTCCATCCTAAATGCGAACGAGCTAGATCGCGCCGTAGCGGCTCTGACAGACGCGGCGCGTGCGGTGGGTCATTGGGGAGGCTACCTGGAGTGTGCTGATCATGTTGAGCAAATGCTTGGGCAAGAATTTGACACAAGTCATTGCTCAGTGACAGAACATGCCGATGCTGCGCTGGCAAGTGCTGAAAATTCCTATGACAACCTCTCCTTGCCTATCATGGAGTTGGTTGTCGAATCGTTAAAGAAAGACGACTGGTGCCAGCGTCTTAAGGCAATCCTCGATCCACCAGTTACCGTCGAGGTGTCTGACGAAGAGCCCGCCGGTGACGACGGTGATGATGGCAATGACGATGATGGTGAAGACGACGGAGATGATGGTGATGATCGTCGCGAAGAATAGGATAGTTTGTTGAGTAGGTAGTTGATAGGCATTGGTGCCTTTGTAATTTCTTTGATATTCTATGTATGATGCTGCGCAGTTGCGCAAGTTGTTAATGGAACCTTTTGTTTTTTCTGTTGCAATTACTGCATTGTTATAAAAACTTTTATGTTAAATTAGCTCGAATAAATGGAAGCGTTTTCTAAGTATAAGGTGGCCACCCGGTCTCGCGCTCTGTTTGCGGAGGACCTTGGAGGTGGTTTGAACCACCTTGAAATGCTGGAGTGTTTTCGCGCTAATCAAAAGTTTAACATGCATTTGTAACGAAAAAATGTAATAGAAAAACATGTCGTATGTTTTCATTCAAGTCAGAAGTTGGCTCTTAGGCCTTCATACATATTTGCCAATGGCTCGTAGCCGGCGTAGCGAATTGAAAGATGGCGCAAGGCCGAAAAGATTACATATAGCATTTGCGCAATTGTTGCGCATTCCAAGTTCTTGGTAAGATGTGGCCATCTAAGGTGCGCAATTTGTAGGCCCCTTTGCCCAGGACCTCATGAATCAGATATGGGCCTTCCCATTTAGGTGCCAATTTCCCTGGACGTTCCGCATTTGATGCTTCATTGTCGCGAAAGACGTATTCCCCTGGGTTGAAGGTACAAATGCGAACCCTTGTGTTGTAGTACCTTTCCAGCTGGGTTTTGTATTTGGCCTCTCTGATTCTTGCGATTTCGCGTCTTTCTTCTAACAAGTCTAAGTCTAGACGCCTTTCCGCTTCATTGTCAACCGTGTTGACCGTTGTCATGCGTGGCGAGGGCAGGCCAATCTCCGCCGGGATTACCGCCTCTGAGCCATAGACCAGGCTGAAAGGGGTCTCGCCGGTACTCGTCTTTGGCATGGTCCGATGAGCCCATAAAATGCTTGGGAGCTCATCAACCCATCCGCGCCGCCTTGTTCCTAATCTGGCCTTTATCCCTTCGACGATGCATTTGTTCACACTTTCCACTTGTCCGTTGCCTTGTGGGTGCGCAACGGAGGTGAAAGTGTGTTCAATGTTCATCTCCTTCATCCAGTTCTTAAGATCGTCCGAAGCAAAGTTGGTGCCATTGTCTGTCACGATCTTGAGCGGGAGGCCAAATCTGCATATGATGTGCTCCCATATGAACTTGCGCACAATCATAGCTGTGGTGGATGCAAGGGCTTTGGCTTCTACCCACTTTGTGAAGTAGTCGACAACTACTATGATGAACTTTACGGCGCCGGGAGCATCCGGGAAGGGTCCCACCATGTCAATTCCCCATTGCTGAAAGGGCCATGCGGTGGATACGGGGATAAGATCGTTTTTTGGACGCAGCGTTTTTGGAGAGTGCCTCTGGCAAGAGTCACACTTGCGGATCTCCTTCATTGCGTCAACATGCATACCAGGCCAGTAGTAACCGGCGCTCATGATCTTCGCGACAACCATCCTTGGTCCGGAGTGGATGCCGCAAATCCCTTCGTGGATTTCCCTTATCAGATAATTCGCGTCCTGGGGGTCCACACAGCGCAGTAGTGGTCCCAGGAAGGATTTTCGGTACAAGATACCGTTGTTCATTTCGTACTGTAGGGCTTTGTTTTGGATCTTTCTTGCTTCTGCTTTGTTTTCAGGAAGCACCCCTTCTTGCAAGTATTGGATGATGGGTGTCATCCACGATGGCTGCCCTGCTTCGATTACGTTAACTTGGCGCAGTAATACCGATGGGTTCTTGAGTACCTCTATCCTTACATCCTTGGCGAGATGTTGAAAGGAAGTCGAGGCAAGCTTGCTCAAAGCATCGGCAGACTTGTTTTCTGAGCGATTAATGTGTATAACTTTGTGGGATTTGAATTGCTGTAGCAATTCCTTCGCTTGTTCCAGATACAAGGCCATGACTTCTCCTTTTGCGTCGTATATGCCGTTTACTTGACTTGCTATCAGGAGTGAGTCAACATGCGCGCGCAAGTTCTTTGCTCCCATCTTGATGGCGAGGCGTAAGCCTGCCAGAAAAGCCTCGTACTCAGCTTCATTGTTGGTGTTTTTGAAGTCGAGCTTAATGGCGTAAGTGAACTCGTGCTTTTCTGGGCTCACTAGACGTAAACCTGCTCCCGCGCCATCTTCATTTGATGCCCCGTCAGTGTAAAGCATCCAAGTTTCCTCTGTATCTTCTTTGGGAGTCTCTATCATCTCGCATTCTTTGATTTTACCAGCCGGCACTTCTGTGATGAAGTCGGCTAGGACCTGACCTTTGATTGCTGGGCGTGGCCTATACAAGATGTTGTGGCCTCCCAGCTCAATGGCCCACTTCGCCAATCTGCCTGACGTCTCAGGCTTCTGTAGTATGGTTCCGATGTGGAAGTTTGTCAATACGGTTATCACATGCCCGGTGAAGTATCGGCGCAGCCTTCGGGAGGCGTGTAATAGCGCAAGAACCAGCTTTTCCATTGTGGAATATCTTGTTTCTGGGTCTGTGAGTACCCTGCTGACGTAATAGATCGGGGTTTGCACACCGTTCCTGTCTACCAACAATACTGACCCTACTGCCTTGTCCGAGGAGGACAAGTACAGCACAAGGGGCTCTTTTTCAAATGGTGCCGTTAGGGTAGGAAGTTCGATCAGACACGCTTTCATTTGTTGAAAAGCTGTTTCGGCTTCCGGGGTCCATTTGAACTCTTGCTTCTTTACACAATTGCGCAACGTGCTAATGAAGGGATACGACTTTGCGGCGTGATTGGAGAGAAAACGATTTAGCGCGGCCAGCCGGCCGGCTAGTCGTTGCATTTCCTTGATGTTTCTTGGTGAGGGCATTCGTTCTATAGCTTGTACCTTCTCTGGATTCACCTTGAAACCGCCGTTTGTGACAATGAAGCCCAGAAACTTCCCTTCTTCCATGCCAAAGGAACACTTGGCTGGATTTAGCTTCATATTTACGCCGCGCAATGAGTTGAACGTTTTTTCGATGTCTTTTAACATTTGGTCCTCCTCGGGACTTTTCACCACTAGATCATCGATGTAAACCTCAATGTGCTTTCCGATGTCACCTGCGAAGGTTTTGTCCATCAAGCGTTGATATGTCGCGCCTGCGTTCTTCAGACCAAAAGGCATCTTTGTGTAGCAGAAGATTCCAAGGTCTGTTCTGAATGCTGTCTTGTCTTCATCTTCTAGCTTCATCTGCACTTGATGGTATCCTTTATAGCAATCCAGAAAGCACTTCCATCGGTATGGCGCGAGAGAATCAATTTTTTTATCGATCTCAGGCAAGGAATAGCAATCCTTTGGGCACGCCTTGTTGAGATCAGTGTAGTCTACGCACATGCGCCATCCGCCATTTGATTTTTCGACCATCACAGGGTTCGCCACCCAACTCTGATATCTTACCTCTCGCAAGATCCCGGCTTTGAGCAGCTCACATACCTGCTCGTTCATTGCTTTTGTCTTGTCTGCCCCTAGGCTGCGCCTTCTTTGGACCTTTGGCTCGACAGATGGGTACGTGTTTAAGCAATGCTCGGTGATGTTGCGCGGGACACCGGTCATGTCTGCCGGCGTCCAGGCAAATATATCCATGTTTCGAAACAGCAGTTGCTTTAGACGTGTTCTGATATCTGACGAAATGGCGTGGCCAATTGTCACGGTCTGCTCAGGGTATTTTCGGTTTAAAACCCATTTCTCCGGCTCAGTCGTGGAGACCTTTGCCGCCTTTGTTGGGCGCAGCTCTTCAGTTGACATTACTTCCTTCTTGGCGTATATGATTGCTACTCCTGTTTTGGTTGGGAAACCTATTGCAGAATGAGGCGTTGACGTCACCATGTTTAGCTCGCCTTGTGTTTCCCTCCCAAGAAGCACATCATGCCTTGATTTCACTGGCATGACCATAAAGTTCACATTTGTTGTTCTTGAGTGTTTCCCGTCAGAGAGCGTGACGGGGAAACTGATCTGTCCGAGAGGAAAAACCATCTCGTTGCAAAATCCAGACAAAGGATAATCGACAGGCTCGAGTCGCGCTTTGTCCTCTTCATCCAGCTGATTGAAACATTGCTCATAAATGATGTCGGCAGTACTTCCCGGGTCTATGAATATGTAGTCGGTTTCATAATGCCCGAGTATGCCGGTGATGACCACAGGACGTGTGGCGCGAGGTTCGCCGCGCACTACTGGAAATACAACTTGCTGTTCTTGCCACGAAGGTTCATAAGGGCGTTTGCCTTTCTCTTTCGCGCTGTACCTGGGTCCGTTGACCATATGAGTCTCTAGTCGTCGGACCTTTTTGTGGTTACCCTCATCATGGCGCTGGAGTTGACGGGTTTCCTTGCGTACATTCTTCACTAAATGGCTTAGTTTGCCGCTTTTGAGCGCTCTCTCGATTTCTTGGCGCAAGCTGTAACAGTCGTCGGTTAGGTGCCCTGAATCTTTGTGAAAATCGCAGTACAAGTTAGGGTCTTGCCCTTTCTTGTTTGTCATTGGCCTTGGCGCCTTGAAATCGACATTCTCCGTCATCAATACCTCCTTTGGAGTTTTTGTGAGCAGAGTCCAGTGTTTGTCACGGTTGTCGTCTCTGACTGCTTTCTTGTAACCGATTCGGTCAATCGTATCTCGCGCATCTTCTCTGTAACGTGACCTGTTGTCACGGCCTCTGGGTCTCTCAGACTTCCAGTCATGACTCTTGTACTTGTTGCGCTTGTTGTTGTTGTCGCGCGTACTTCCTCTTGAAAATCGATCTTCTGGGTAGTAGCCCTTTCCACCAGCAAGGGACTCCTCAGTTTGCGCGACGATTTTTGCGGCTTCCATCAGTTTATCCCACTCCTTCGGCATTCCATCTTTGCCTGTGATGGTTCTAATGAGACTATCGCAGCGTATAGCCTTTTTAAAGTGACAGCGCATGAGTTGCTCACTGACGCCGCCTATTTCCAGGCACTCTTTGTTAAAACGCGTGATGAAGTCCTCCAGACCTTCACCATCTCTTCTCCAAATATCTTCTACTTCGGCTGTGTCACGTTGGTAGCGACGTTGTTGGCTAAAGTAGCTTAAGAACTGCGTCTTGAAATCTGTCCATGACTTAATCTTTCCGGGCGGAAGGCTGTCAAACCAGGCGCGAGCCGCTCCGGTAAGAGTTTGAATGAACAGGTGGCACCACATGGGCATGTTCCAACCTCCCATGCAGCCCACACTCGTGAATGTTCTGACGTGGTCGTCTGGGTCAGTCAACCCATTGAATTTCCCAACGGTTGGGGGTAGCTTCTCTCGTGAGAGTGGTGCGAGTGCGATTTTCGGGATAAACTTGGAGTGTTCCGCAGCTTCCGCTGGTCTGTATGCCAGGCGGAAATCTCGTTCAGCCTCTTCTGTATAGCCAATGTGTTGTCTTGGCTTATAGTACTCATGGTTTTTTGGTAAACGATTAAAGACTGATGACTCTTCATCACCTTCCCATGTAGGATCATATGGGTCGGTTTCTTCCCATTCATTGTTCATGTTGCGCGGCGTGAGCCGGCTGTGAACAGGGCCTCGTTGAAGGTTCGACGGATATTCATAGTAACTATCCGTTTCCCCTCTTGTATCGCGCGTGTCTTGTACGCTTAAACGTCTTGTAGGGGGAGGCCTGTTGGTTCTGCCTTGTATATTGGCTGGTGGTGGCATTTGGCGCACCCCCTGACTCGGAGGGGTGACCAAGGACGGTTCTGCCGTCAAAACTGCCTGCTGCGCGATGAGCGATTGGTATGCTGCATTGATAGTGGCGATGTTCTTGGCATACCACGAGGCTGGGGTTTCGCCCTCTGGTAAGCCAAGTAATGCAGATACATTTTGAGGTGGCGCTGTGTTCGAAGGTCCCTCTCCGTTTCCTGGGGTGACCACTTGTGTGATGCGGGTGAAGCTCCCGCGCGGACCCCCAGTATTGTTGATTTCAACTTCGCCGATTTCTTCGATTTGTTGGGCTTGGAAGGTTTGGACTCCTTCACCCAACGCCGTGTTAGAGTTGGTTCCGAAACCGAACTCTGGGATGATTCCTTGACCAGTCATAGTCGAAGGAAAAGTTGTCAAAAGCTCAAATAAAAGAAGATGAGGGTGGTTATAGAAAAAATCGGTGGGCGCCAATGAAGAAACAGTGATCTAATTATGGTATTAATTAGAAGGGTTTATGTTCCTATCATAGAGGTTAATCTTCTTTGAGGTATTTGAGCTCTGACCGGTAAATCAACCTGCAAAACAGAACACCGTTACTCGTTAAGAGGGGAATGTGGGGGTTTCCCTCTTAACCGGGCTCCGGCGTGAGAATAAGCGACTGCTTTGGGGGTAATTAAGTGTAAAGAGTGAGAGCCAAGGGAATAGAATGTTTAACCTGAGGAATGAAGGTCTCTATTTATAGCCGGAGAGGTGTAAGAGGTTGTGGGCTGATGGGCCTTGGGCCAGAAACGGACAACAACGAATATGCTCTTTGCCTCGCTGGCCTCGACTGCTTAGTGGCTTCTAGATGCTCGTCGGTGCTAGCGCACTTTGATTGGAGCCACGTGTCATTGTTGTCGGCCTTGTTGTCCTTCTGTCATCAGCAGACAAGTGGAGATCGTGGGACAGTTGTCCCCGTCTCTTGATTGGTGCCATGCAGGCGTCCTTGTGTACTTATCGTCAGGGGATCGTGGCGCACGATTGAACAGAGCCTGCTGGACGCTCATTGGCTCTTTTTACTGCCACTTGTACCTTGTGTACCTCTGTAGGTAACAGCGTGTCTTCCTATGGAGAGGATTTTGTTTGATGGCAACTAACCCGCGCGGGGCTAGTGTGCTCACTTATACCATTGTTTTTATGCTAAGTGTTGATATCTGAGTTTATTATGTGCTCTTCCTCGCGCGGGGTAAGTCATAATGTGATGTGAGCTGCGCGAGGTTGTTATTATCAAGTTGTTATGCTAAGGAGTATGGTCTCACGTGCAACCTGTTATGAGGTTTGCGCGACTTTTTGGGACCATACCCCTTCAAGAACATACTTTAATATTTATTTTTTAGGGTTATTGGATTTTAATAATCCTAAGTTTCAACTGTTGGCCGATAATAATTCTAACTTTAAAAATTCCGTCCAACGATCCCAACTTGTAAGAATTTGGCTCTCATTGATCCTTTTCTAACATAGGTGCACTTAAATTATTTTAAGGATTCTGCAGGTGCACTTGAATCTATTGAGGAGACCAAATTCTTATATGTTAGAAAATGATTAATGGGGGCCAAATTCTTACAAGTATGAGTCATTGGGGGGAATATTACTGTATGAAAAAATTATACCCGTTTAAAAATCATGGTGGAATATATATATATATAGGATAGGAGTTGGCCAGAAAGTCCAAATTTCCTAGAAAGTGTAAAAAGTCATAAAACACCATAATGTCAACCATAAAACACACCAAAAACCCACAAATAATATGATGAAGATTACTGAAACATCATGTATGTGGGTTTTGTGTTGTGTTTTAGATGTTAAGGCTCTGATTGTGGAATGACAAATATTATTGTGTTTTATGTTGTTTAGCATTGTGTGTTTTATATTCATAGTTATACGATGGTGTGTTTGAAGTTTTTATGGACTATTAGAGTTTGAATATGCTGTTTTAGTAATATTCATTCTATTATTTGTGAGTTGGTGTGTTTTATGCCTGAAATTATTGTGTTTTATGACTTTTTACACTTTTTAGGAAAAACACACTTTCCGTAGGATCCCCACTCTATATATATATATATATATATATATATATATATATATATATATATATATATATATATATATATAATGTTAAAGTATCTTTAGAGCCTTTAAAATACATGTTAAGTCTCTCTAGAGCTTTTACAATACACGTGACGCAATGTGGTTGGTTCATTTGAAGAGTCTTTGTAGAGCCGCTACAACAGCCTTGATTTCGGGGAGAAGGCTCAGGGAAACGCTTCGGTTGACTACTTTTTGCAAATTTGACTGGTTAAAGGCTACTTTCGTGATTTTCCCTAAAAATATGTTAAATCCATAACCATTTTGCTATTTTGCTTAAAAAAGAAAGAACGATATTTCTTTTTAATAAAAACCTTACCCCTTCCCTAAAAATATGTTAAATCCATAACCATTTTGCTTAAAAAAGAAGAGTTAATTGCAAAAATCGTCTCTGAGGTTTGGGCAGGTTTGTCATTTTCGTCTAAAATGACACTTTTATACCAAATTGCCCCCAACGTTTGTAATTTTTTGCCATTTTCATCCAAACCACTAATTTAGTTTATTTTTTCTGTTAAATTGAGAATATTTGGATGAAACTGGCAAATATAAAACTACAGGGACGATTTTGGCAATTTACTCAAACCCTTTTAAATTTCTTTTATTTAATTAATTTTGTTATATATATAATAAAAAATATACATGCAATTTTTATATGAAAAAAATAATAGCTTTGTCACATAATTTTTATAAATTTTCATCTAAGCACTAACTAAGTTAATTTTTCTATTAAGACGAAGGATATTTATAAACCAAGACAGAAATTAATTTCTAATTTTTTTATAGATTAGTTTTATAAAAATAAAATCTACTTAAACTACTAAATTTTATAAAACTAAAATGCTGGTGTCCTTATTGAAAAAGGTCAAATAAAAAAATCTTATCATATGTACCAAGTTTGTAATTCATCTTCTATTCTTTTAAATTCACTCCTAAGGAAAAACAGAAGCCAATCTCCCCCTATCAAACAACGTATAGTTACCAAACCTTAAAATTACCCAACAAATTGTAATTATAATGCTATGAACCAAAAGTTTCTTTACTCAAGCCACTCAGAATAAGTATTAGTTAGTTACCCTCATAATCTTAATTAAATAAATATTTTATTTCTACCAACATATTTCCTAGGTGCTCAACACATTTAAAAAATATGTAACGTTTTACAATTTTTTCTACCTCTACAACTGGTAAATACTAAAAGTTGTAATCGATTGTTATGTGTTGCACACCAATGATGTTTTCTCTTTATAAAATTGATTTATATAAAGAGGCTGTAAATTAATTTCTGTCTTAATTTATAAAATTTAAAATATCCTTCTCCCTAACAGAAAAAATAAACTTAGTGATTTGGATGAAAATTTATAAAAATTATGTGACAAAACTATTAATTTTTTTTTTCTAAAAACTCCATGTATATTCTTTTTTATTATATATGTAACAAAAATAATTAAATAAAAGAAATTAAAAAGGGTTTGGGTAAATTGCCTAAATCGTCCCTGTGGTTTTATATTTGCCAGTTTATCCAAATCTACTCAACTTAACAGAAAAATAAACTAAGTTAGTGGTTTGGATGAAAACGGCAAAAAGTTACAAACGTTGGGGGCAATTTGATACAAAAGTGTCATTTTGGACGAAAATGACAAACATACCCAAACCTTAGGGACGATTTTGACAATTAACTCAAAAAAAGAAAGAACGATATTTTCCTTTTAATAAAAACCTTACCCCTTACCCCTTCGCATGTTTCATCTTTATCCCGTAAACCCCCTTCCCTCACATGCTCTTGTGACTATATCATTGAGCTTCCAAGATTCTCAAACGACTCGAATAATTTAAGGAGTTTGTACTTGTCTTCAATCGATCCCGGGTGGGATGGAGTATAATTGTGGTAATCTCGTGCAATTAGAACTCGTTGACCATTTCTTACGTGCGTTGTTAAAAAGACACTACCTCATTAGTGTATACCAACATACCTGTCATATCATACAGGTCATATGACAAGAAAAAGAAAAGATCATATGAGCCACATGGTTTTGTCAATGGTCACATCAATCATTTCTTTGTTATTCGAAATATGATATGGGTTTTATTATTTGACCCTGACTATTTTTTGTCCTACAATACGGGTCATTCGACCATTTTCTCGTTGTGATTACGCCCAATTAGACCATACAACACGTATAATATGTGTTTGAATACTACATAAGTGGTGTTTGTTTAGTAGTCGCATGTTAAGGAATTCCATCGAGTTTGACGAATTATACCCCTTTTGAATATAAGTTATAAGTTATAGTTAACTTTCGTTTTCCTCCATGTGGTTTGGTCACTTTAACGGTTTTGCCCCAATCATTTAAAAACAGCCATTTTCCTCCTTGATGTTTCGATCTTGTTGCCAGTTTGTTCCCCGCCTCTAACTCTATCCATATTGTATGTTAATTGGAAGGGTATTTTAGTAATTTCAAGTATAACATAAGGGTACTTGGATCTTGTATGATAACTTGAAATTACAAAAATACCCTTTCAGTTAACATACATTATGGATGGAGTTAGAGCCGGGGAGCAAACTGGTGACAAGACCGAAACATTAAAGAGGAAAATGACTGTTTTTAAATGATTGAGGCAAAACTGTTAAAGTGACCAAATCACAGGGAACAAAACAGAAGTTAACTCTATAGTTTTAAACTACAATAGATTTTTGTCATTTAGTGATTTTTTTTTCTTTTGTTTTTTTGTATCTCACATTCTCAACTGTTAGCATTGATATTTACTTTTCCTTAACTTAAAATTTTTTTTTTTTTGTAAAATATCATTTTGACCCCTCTTAAGTTTTCTAAAGTCTCAAGTTTGTCATTCTTCAACAAAAAAACATAATTTTCTTATGTGCTTATCTTTATGTACGTGTCGTATACGTTGCAATTTTTTTTTTCTTCCAAAAATGAGCCTCAAATATAATGCGTTCCCGTGCTTATTGTTATATACATTTTAGTTGGTTTACGTTTAAACTTAAATTTTGCTCGAAAAAGTGTAAAGTCAAATATAATATATAGTTATTAGACTGTATGAATTTGAGTTATCATTACGAACCCATCACAACGAGCAACACTACAAGTAAAACTATTAGTTTAAACTAAGCTTGGAACTTTTTAGAACACTATTTCCCAAATAGATATTTGCGTGTGAGTCATGTTAAAAGACAATTAAAAGAAACTTACGTGTGTGTCATGTTATATGTTATATACTTAATATATCAGTTTTTCTTAAATAACTAGTAGCAAGGTCACGTGTGTTGCAGCGCGGGTACATCGTAAACATCAAATAGATTAGCGCAAGCGTTATGTAATGTGTCAACCATATAAAAACGTGTGTTTTGACGTATCTGATATAATCAATGTAACTTATATAAGCATTTAAATCAAATAACAAAATCCAAACCGGGTTGGTTCATTTAGTGGAGTTCCACCTAATTACTACACAACCCTTACATTTTCATTAAGACTAAGTGGCATCAATACGCATAGCGTCTCGTATGTCAAATCATAAACCAACTAAAAACGTACATAAAAATAAGCACGAAAACGTATTATATTTGACGATGTTCATTAACAAGAATTTATATTGACATGTACATATAAAAATGAGCATGTGAGAAAATAAAGTGTTTACATCAAAACGTATAACAACCTAAAACATACATAAAAATAGGCATGAAAACGTATTATATTAGACCCGACCCATTTTAGGAAAACTTTAGGTCGAAACGTAAATGTATACTGTTTACGTTCAATGCCGATACATGAATATGTACCGAAATGTCCGTAAAAATAAGTACGTGAGGAAATAATTTTTTTTTAAGTTAAAGAATGAAAATAAGGTGCTCGCGCGTTGTGGCGTGACATTTAAGAGCACATTATCTTTCGTTAAGCCCGTTGGCACGGTGACATTAACGTGTTTAAGCACACGAAAGAAACGTATAAAGATACGGTACGATTAAACTAAATGTATTAAGTTGTGACGAACCAACTATCCGTTTCGAATTTATAGCAACATGTAAACGTGATGTAAACTAAAAACACAAAAGGGAAAAAAGGAAAAAAAAATTAAAACCCAAGGAAGTAAAAGTGAAAAGTTAGAAATTTAGATGATAGATTTATTATTGTGTAAGTTTAAGTAGGAAAACAAATTAGTTAAAAAATGAGAGAGAAAAATGAAAAATTTTAAGAGAGCACAAATAGAAATTACTTATTACTTAATAGGACAAAATTGTAAATTTGAATGGTTTGTCGGTGGTCATAGCCACCGACTTTGTACTTTAAGTGTAAGTTTAAGTAGGAAAACAAATTAGTTAAAAAATAAGAGAGAAAAATAGAAAATTTTAAGAGAGCACAAATAGAAATTACTTATTACTTAATAGGAAATTTTGAATGACTTGTCGGTGGCCATAGCGTGGCCACCGACTTTATACTTTAAGTCTATAGGATAATATACATCAACAACTGCATATAACTTATCACGAAAAGAAGAAAACTAGCTTATCTTAAATATTTCTATATATATTATGTATTAGTTTACTTAATTTATTAGTCTGTTATCGTCAAAACAAGTATTATAAAAAAAGTAAAATGCTAAAATGATCCTTGAGTTTAGATTATTTTTGCTACTTCAATCCAAAAATAAAACTTTTTGTATCTAGGACCCTGAGGTTTTATTTTCGTTGTCATTTCCATCCAAATGGCAAACTCAGTTACCATGTATCATTAACTCTGATGTACGATTTTGGCAATTCTCAAACCTCAGGGATGATTTTAGTACTTTCCCATTTATTCTTTTGTATTTAAAATTTAGGAATTTTATTTTTATCTTTAAATAAAAAATAAAATAATTATAAATAAAATATATACACATATACACACATTTATATATTTACACACCTATATTTTTTTAATTTTCTTTTTTACCTTTAAATAAAAAGGATAATTGCATATATCCCCTTATAAACTTCCTTAATTATATATTTACCCAACTTAAAATTAAAATTGCATATATCCTTTCGCTTATTAAAACTCCAATGTTACCATTAGAATTTCAAAAGACCTTATCAAAAATTTGCAACCGAACAGAGCCAATCTTCTAGGTTCAAAGATATGCTACACACACGATTCCGGCAATCCAAGTTCATCAGTCGGCGATGCCAGGCGCAAGGCAATTCCGGCAAGCACCTTATCAGTCGACTATTCCAGGTGCATACATATCTCTTTTTTTCAGTTTTGGGTTTTGTTATGGTCAGTGGCGGATCTAGAAAATCCGCCAAGCGATAACGTTTTATAAAAAAGCGGTAACGAAATCGAAAAAACGTCAAATTTTTCCAAAATTTACACTAATTTTACACTACCGCCGGAGCGCCAAGCGGTAGCGGGCGCTCCCCCTGCCGCTGGTTATAGTGTTGATATCTTATCTTTTGTTTGGATTGGATAAGAAATATAGGTTGTAATAGAAGAAACAAGAATATAATATGAATCAGTTTTGAAAACAATGGTTGTGAAAGGTGTTCTCCAATCATGCTTTTGAAAAAGAATAATTATCGATGTTGAAGGTAGATATTTTATGTTTTGGAAATTTTGGCTTATGTTGCCTAGTCGGTCAAATGGAACGATTCCATCTATTGGTATGCAAACTGCATTTTCTAAGATTATAGTTATTATATTCTTTCAATTTGAGATACAGTTGATTGTTGAATTTAGCTGATTAACTTTTGAGTTCTTATATGAATGAATGAATTTGTTTAAATTCCTGTAATACTTGGCTCATAGAATGAGTCTAACTTGTTTTAAAAATGGGTAGATAAAAAATGGGAAATCTTAAAGATTTAGCCAAATAAGGGCAAAATAGTAATTTTATATTATATATTTTATTAAAATAAATCAAAATGGGTAAATTTGCAATATTGTTCAATAAGGTAGGGGATATATACAATTTTGATTTTTGGTTGGGTAAATACGCAATTGGTGAGTTTTACAGGGGGATATATGCAATTAACCCTAAATAAAAATAATGAAAAATCAATGATGTTGGTACGACGACAGAGGCGGGTGGTACTGTGGTTTATTGGTGTTTGGTACGACGGGTTGACGATGAGAGATGAGCTATGAGTGCTGAGAAAGAGGGGGTGGATGTGGCGGTGGCAGTGGTGGTGGTGATGGAGGTGGAGAAGAGAGAATGATAGAAGAGAAAGAGTTTGTAAGATGTATATACAATGGCGGAGCTTGAACGAAAACTTAGTGGGGGCCAGACTCTCAAAATCCAAATCGGTTAGGGTTGGACACTTAAAAAATCAAATATTTTACACTATAAAAAAAATTCAGATATTTTCAATAAAATTATCTCTATAAGCGAAAAATCAGTGGGGTACGTAGGGGGTACCCCTATCCCCAATAATATACAAATATATATTATGGTTAATTTATTATTTTTTATTTTAAAGGTAAAAACAAAAATTAAAAACATAAGTATGTATATACAAATTGTGTATGTATATATATTATATATTTATAATTATTTTTTATTTAAAGATAAAAAAGAAAATTAAAAAAAATAAAAGAATAAATAGGTAAATTGCCAAAATCGTCCCTGAGGTTTGGGAATTTTCAAAATCGTCCATGACTTAACAATACATTTTAACTAAGTTAGTGATTTGGATGAAATTGACAACAAAAATGAAACCTCAGGGACTCATATATAAAAAGTTTCATTTTTGGACTGAATTTAGGGACATTTTGGCATTTTAATCTTTTAAAAATGATATGAGGATTTTATGTATGATTTATAATTTTAAATATTTACTATTAATTTATTAGTTGCAAGACCTTAACACGTAATTGAAAAAAAGTCGCAGCGGAAGTTCATGCCATAAAATTTCTTTCCTTAAAAATACCTAGACTTACTTAAAATTTCATTTTAACCCAACCTTTTTCACATGAAGTCATCAATCGACTCATTTACAATTAAAAACATAACATGGATTTTCTATATTTCATACACCAACGTTCCCGTACAATCTATCTTGTGACTCGATCCTCGATCGTTATTCCTTGATGATCATCATGACTCGTACTACCTACGCTCACCACATAAAATTCATAACATTAGTACACATTATAAACATATAAGATTTATTCAAGTTTACTTTTTCGTTCCGTTAACTCTTTACATCCCAACTTTCCATCTAATCATACAATCCGTGGTGAGACTTCTTTGCTATTCCTGCGTTATACTTCATTCACAAGGCACGCTATTATTATTGTTAATACTCAATTTCAATGATTACATGCGTGCATATTTTCATACATACTTATATATATGCATACGTTCACACATAACTACTTACAT